>NC_091174.1:26061518-26156518 GCF_040958095.1 Procambarus clarkii
CAGGCAATAAATAGGCCAGAGAGAGCTGAGGAGGAAAGTAAGGTGTAGGGGATAGTAGTAATAATGAGAACTGCAGAAGCCCTACGCCTGCAGTAATCAAACTTTATTTGAAAAGAACACGAGAAGACTGAAAAGCAGGGCGTAGTGAAATGGGTAAAAATTAGATGCAATGATCTTCATAAACATAACATAACATATCCACGACCATAATTAATACACTGTGAACTCTCTTAAAACTGTGTTCACCATGAAATCTCGTCACTATGCATAACTCGTCACTCTGCAAAACAAATTGTTGGCTATAAGTGTGACAATTAGAATAAAAATGACCACATGTTTTGGAGTGTTATTTAAGTCAAGAAATTATGCAAAGGATGTTTATTGACTAATGAGAGAAAGAGGAGGAGGCTATGTAGGTATTGATCACGTCTCCCGAAACTCCTCTGTCTTCACAGGGTGGTGTGGTGCATATTTCACAATACCTTTTCTTTCCTCTTAAGTCATCCTCTTATTTCGTGGACTGGTGGTGTTTGATGAACTTTATTTACTAGAAAAAAAGCCTGTGAAATAAGGCGTGTTATATGTTTTGACTAGCTAATAGCGTATTGCTACTTTTTGTCTTAGTTATGTATTGCCTTGCCTTGCTAATAGTGCAGTGCCACATTTTGTCTGGCTCACTTAGCACAAGTGAAGAGAAAACATTGAAAAACTTGCAAAGGTTAAAACTCTGTGAAATCATAACTGTTATGTTAAGTTTTGACTAGCCGGCAATTAGCGAACTACTATATTATTGTCTTTTTATGTTATGTTTACCTCGATAGCGTTGTAATGCTTGGAAATTGTATGTTTGGATCCCGTTTTCCCTCTTACTGCCTCATAAATAATAGATGTTGTAAAGTATTTTTTATAGGAACATGACTCTTCTTATTCAAACCCCTTTTTAAAACTAGATGCAATAACTAAGTTATGTTTGCCTTCTCTCTCTCAATATGGCTGTAGGATGGTGGAAGTATTTTTTTTAAACTAAAAAACCTCTGAGAATAACTTTGATGATACGATAAGTAATTGGTGACTTTGTGCATATTCTCAAAACTTAGTTTCTGCAAAAAATAAAAGTAAATTAGATGCGAGCCTATGATTTGAAAACAGATCTTGGGTGATGTGTGGGTTATTGTTGTGGACTCGGGAGATATGATCACCACATATAAGTTTCTCAAAGAAAATGATAAGCTAGGTAAGGACCGTTTATTTAACACACAAGACATCCATGCAGTAGTGAGATTCCCTTTGATGGCTGTGCGCGTGTCAGTGAAAAATAAAAAAATGTGCAAAGATGTTTCGGAGAGCTATTTTAGTCAGGAAATGATACAAAATTGTGTTTATTGACTGGTGAGAGGCAGAACAAGAGACCAAGAGGTATATGTTGTGATAACACAGTTAACAAAAATATTAGAATTTGTAGGTAGTGATCACGTCTCCCCAAACTCTTTTGTGCATATTTCACAAAGTCTTTTTTCCTAACTCACCCCTCTTAGTTCGTGGACTAGTGGTGCACCTTTGTTTAAAATTAAACCTATAAGCTTCCCATTTTCAAAAATGTTATTTGGTCATCAAACAGAAAGATGATTTCCACGTTATGTTAGGTAACGATATAATGTGTTACAAAAACTAAACAGGCATGCGGTAATATTTTATTTGTGTTTGGATGTAATGGCTAAACATGGTTCACATTTTCAATAATGTTATTCGGTCATCAGAAAGAAAGTTGATTTCCACGATACATTACTAAGTGTAGGGGGTAAGCAGGAGCAGGTATTAAGTGGAATATTGTGGTCATTAACCCAGTCATGCGAAAGCCAGACAACAAAAGGTACACCGCTCGAATGCTCGCTTCTGCAGCCATGTGGTATATTTAGACAGCAGAAAGAAGATTTCCACGTTGCGTTACGTTAAATTGTGTTACAGGGGCTAAAACTGGCACACAGTAATATTCATATGGTAAGAGATGTAATGGAGATGGACTAAGTCTCACTTTACATTTCAAAATGCTATTTTGGACTGCAGAATGATGATTTCCACGTTATGTTACATTATATTGTGTTACAGGGGGGGCTAAAACTGCCACACAGTAATATTTATATGGTAAGAGATGGTAACATTTATATGGTAATGGAGATGGACTAAGTTACACTTGTGACGGTAATCTCCTTCAAGAGATTGAGCCTGCTCTTCCCTCCACAAATACGTCGCAACAATATATATAACTACTATGGAAGAAATGTCCAACAACGACAACAACACCAGCAAGGTTTGCCAGAGCGCAAAACGTATGCAGCCAGAGACACCTGTTCAGACTCAAACCGCCAAACTACCTGTTGATCGCTACCGGCTCCGCTGATTGGTCGCCGGTCTGGCTGCACCTGCAACTCGCCCCCCCCCCCAATACTACTTGATGTCTGGGGTCGCCACGACCTCAGACCTCAGAATATTCTGTGCTTCCGCGGGTTACCACTCCTCCCGGCTAGACGTTAGCGTATACTGAGAGAGGTGGTAGCTTAAAGCCAATATTCCAGCACCTTACCTTTATTTTTGTATTGCACTTCTGGTTATTTTGTCTTAACGTAACTTTTCATTGTGTCATTTAATTATTCTTATTATTTTGATTGATTGATTTTATTATAAGAATTTGTTTGTCCATTTTTTCATGTTTTGATTTATTTAACGTAATTAAAATTTCATTGTTAAAGTTTACTTGTGTTTTGTGTGTCTTCTCCTTACCTTACCACAGACGAAGTTCCAGTTTTTTCTATTTTTTTTTATAACTATGTGACGAGGCCATACCCCTAGCCTTAAACAGCCGAACACCAACGCGTTACCGTCACACACTTTACATTCCAAAATGTTATTTTGGACTGCAGAATGATGTTTTCCACGTTACGTTATGTTACATTGTGTTACAGGGGGGTAAAACTGCCACACAGTAATATTTATATGGTAAGAGAGATATAATGGAGATGGACTAAGTTACACTTTACATTTCAAAGTGTTATTTTGGATTGCAGAAAGATGTTTTCCACGTTACGTTACGCAACAATATAGTGCGATACAAGAACTAAACATGCATGCGGTAATATTTTATTTGTGTTTGGAATGTCATGTTGTATAGCTGCTGCTTTGCTGATAGGTTGTGGAGACTTCTGTTCAACGGATCTATCTTTAATCAGGTGTGGAGACTCACAGTCCGAATTCTGTTGGCTAGTGTCACGCCTGCTACAAATCTGAGTGCTCTATTTTGAACCCGTTGAAGTTTCAGCATATTTGACTTTTTTGTAACAGAAACTGGGGGTGCATGGGGATTCCAAGAGAGGTCGAATAAGCTTACGTTATGTTACTTTGTGTTACAGGGGGGTAAAACTGCCACACAGTAATATTTATATGGTAAGAGAGATGTAAAGGAGATGGACTAAGTCACACTTTACATTTCAAAATGTTATTTGGATTGCAGAAAGATGTTTTCCACGTTACATTATGCAACAATATAGTGCGATACAAGAACTAAACATGCATGTGGTAATATTTTATTTATGTTTGGAATGTAATGAAGCTATTGCTAAACATGGTTCACATTTTCAATAATGTTATTTGGACATCAGACAGAAAGTTGATTTCCACGTTACGTTACTAAGTGCCTCGCTCCCTCATTTACTCGACACACCTTTTAAGATGAAAAATGTTTCCCTCATTCAGTATAAGAGTCTTTAACATTCTGTGTCATTGTCTTGCTATGATATCAAAGGTCTATGTTTTCGCTGAGCTACTGTTGCGCACAGTCATCTCGCTAAGGCATAAAGTCAACCTGACGAAACTGTAGATCCTATGTCCTAGCAATTGAAGTCGGGTATTTCACTAATGGCTCAGCCAGAGAGAGAGAGAGAAGCTGTCTATCCCCATAGCATATTAGAGTCTTCAGTATACAGTTGCTGTTTGACTTACTGATAATAATAATATCAAGACTAAGATTTTCCACATTAGTCTTATATATATGTTTACTTTGCTAACATCGCAGGCTTGGAATTTGTATGTGGGAACATGGCGCACCTAAGGGGGAGAGAGAGTCAATGAATGAATGACGTGTTTGAGGTAGAGCAGAGGTCAGACCTATGACCTTCCTTCAATTCAAGCTGGTAAGGGTTGTGGAGGTGGTGGGGGTTGGGGTGGATGGAGGTGAGGGTATGATCATCCCCAATACCTCGCCCATCTCAGTACACCTCAAACCACCACCCCAGATGTGTGTATTGGTGAAGTTCCTGGGATTGATCTAAAATTGCAAATATTCATTCAGTAGTGGAAAACACCTACCTGCTACCTCCAGAAGTTATGTTTCCCACATTCAGTAAAAATGACTACTGACTTTACCTGAGTAACTGTTATGAATACTGGGACACGCATGTAAGCCCCCACAACCTTGGAGGGGGGAAAGTAAACAGACTTGAGTAGTAGATGTAGTGGAAGGGGGGTGGGGGGCCTGCTGGAGCGTGGGTAGGGTGAGCGGTAATGCTTCATTTAACCAGTTAAGTGTCAAACTCCAAAGAGGATAGCCACCCCAGGCATGCGCGACATTGTGCTGGTAAGTCCTGCAATGTGGTCCACTATGCACTCCTCCTTTGAGGCGAGGCTTGAGGGAGGAAGAGTTGAGGGTGTTAACTGGTTGGGGAGGGGGGAGATGATATGTTTACTTTGCTAACACCTCAATGCTTGGAATTTGTATGTTGTGGTCATGGCTCACCTGCCAGCCTGTGGTGGTGGTGTTGATGGTAAGTGGTGTGCCCTGCTATGTGGTTGGAGGGGGAGGGGATGGAGAGGACTGACTATGGTAGAGGCAGATGTTGACATTCATAACAGTTATGCCTCAACCTTTTAAGAGGTGACCCCATGTGGTCATGTGGTGACACTCCTCAGACCTATGTGGTAAGTGTGAGCCACATATCCTTAGCGCTCTGGAAGCAGAGTAGGGGCTGCAGGTCAGTACACTTATGTCAAACTCTCATGCCTCTCCCCATCTGTCTACTATCAAACTACCAAGAAGTAGTCTTATTAGTATTAGTATTATTATTATTATTATTATTATTATTATTATTATTATTATTATTATTATTATTATTATCTTTGTGAATCGCTTAAGTGTTTAATAAAAGAAAGAAATTTATATAATGTGTTTACTTTACCCTCGTTTATTGCGGACTGGGGAAATGTGAAGTGTGTGGAATTGTAGAGAAGAGAATTTTAGTAGATGAAAGATGGAAGATGTAGTAAAGATATAATTGTAGTAGAGAATTTTATTCCGAACACTATACAAACAAAGAAAACGGTGTGAAACAACTATAAACTTGAAAAAACATGAGCAAAGTAAAAACTTTTTACGCTCACGGGTACAAACACGCGTAAGATTTTATTCGCCGCAAATTTATTTGACGCTCTGTTGGCCAATTCTACCCATGTTCTTATAGAACTTTCTATTGCAAACACATTGCTATAAAAATTAAATATGTAGCTCGAGAAATAATGTTAGGACAGTGAAATAAGTATAAACTTTCAAAGCGCTACATCACAACAGTGTCGTCGCTGCTGAAATCACGGCTAACGCTTCGCCCAGTTCCCACACTCGTGCGAAACATAATTAGACATTGATAGGCATATGACTGGGTGGGGTATTTTATTGCGAGTTCAGTGATATCAAAATGAGCGCTGTAGGATGACTGTGAGGCTGGCAACAAACGAAAGAGTATGAACATTTACTTCCTGTTTGGATGTCACGGCGAGTCATCTTCGTGTTTATTTACTTCGTGGTGGGATAGCAAATGCCTTGGTGACATTTTATGCATATGATCTTGTAGAGAATTTTATTGCCAACGCATTGATACCAAAATAAAAAACGTAGCTCGAGAATTGTTGTTAGGAGCGTGAAAAGATTATACACTTTTTGTGTTTACGCTTGACCGTGCAGAAAGCCGCGCACACAAGGTGTGGGAACCGACCTGTGAAATTTATATTTATTTAATTTGTATGAATTTATATTTACGTTAATTTATATACTTCGATAGCAATTTGTATGATGATAAGTGGACTGTATTTCTGCAATAATCTCACAAATCGATCCTCTACACATTAGGGGGGGTTTATATTAAAATTATATATATGCAGCCAATTAAACTACAGTATTAACTACACATATTGTTAAACATTGAAGAGGTTCCTTATCTTATTGTACAGCAGGCCTTAGTCCACCAGGTATAACCAGGATGTAGACACCACATTTTCCCTCGTGTGAGGTGGCTTCCATCACCCTGGTAACTGATGCACAAAGCATGCTTCCTCGTCTTAACCTGTCAAAAGGGCGCTAGCTATGAAGCCAGAATCCTAATATATGACAGCTATATCAGAGAAAACACTGTACATGGAACCATAAAGACCTAGGCTTAATTACCTTGTTTGAGTCAATCATTTGTGATCTAACCAGCTCACCCAATATCTACTGACATTAATGGCCATAAATGAAAGATAAACGGGTTTCGAAAAGACACTTCCCTTGAGATTGATGACAGCGTGTTGATGATGGCAGATCACTACTCTGATCTTCCATAACACTTCGTCCAAGAGAATTTATAGGAGCCGTAATTCGCTCCATGACTCTGTGGTCTTAAACAATAACAATGGCTGACCACTCCCTCCTCACTGACGCTACTGGCCTACATTGTCCAGATGACAGTAAGTGATAGAAGGGTCACATTTACTCTATTTTAATTCTGATAATTAAGTTAATTTATATGAGATGTTTTTATGATGGTAAAGTCCAAAAACTAATGTATTTAAGAATAATTCCCACCATAATAGGTGGTGAATTTATAATAGTATGTGGTAATGATATCCCGTTTTCTATAGACGGAAATTCCACTACAAGTTACATTTTCTATGGGTTAACTTGTGTATACAACACTGCAATATTATCTGCCTGTATGATATTATTAAATGGTGTCGGATTTTCCGACACAAGGCGCTTTTTTTTTTCACGAGTGCTGCGCGCACTAAAGTGTTATTAAGAGCCTGGTCTACCCTCTCGGGTAGGGGGGGGGGCCCCCTCCCTCCTCAACATATCCTTGCCAGGTGGGGGGGGTCCTCCCTCCTCTACATAACCTACACACTCGCATCTATCTATCTATTTATCGATCTATCCTCACACAGGATTAACTCTATGGCACATACTCATACATATTCATCTACTACTATTCCACACCTGTTCACCTCTTCATCACTGCTCTTCCTATACTTACCCTACATAACCCACATACCGCTGCCCCACACTCCAACATAATTCTACCCTCTGTCAAGTGCTGCGCGGCCGGACGCCACACGCCCGGCAAGCGTAACACACCCAGGAAACCCCCCAGAATACTGTACGACTAGACACCTGGCTCATTAGGCCACCACCTGAGCAGGGTGGCCTAATGAGCTCACCTGCTCAGGTGCTGTATGCGGGTCTAGGCGTACTTTACACTACTTGTTTGTTTGTTTGTGTGTGCGTGTGTGTGTGTGTGTAATTACCTAAGTGTAATTACCGAAGTTTAGTTACAGGATGAGAGCTACGCTCGTGGTGTCCCGTCTTCCCAGCACTCTTTGTCATATAACGCTTTGAAACTACTGACGGTCTAGGCCTCCACCACCTTCTCACCTAACTTGTTCCAACCGTCTACCACTCTGTTTGCGAAAGTGAATTTTCTTATATTTCTTCGGCATCTGTGTTCAGTTAGTTTAAATCTATGACCTCTTGTTCTTTAAGTTCCAGGTCTCAGGAAATCTTCCCTATCGATTTTATCAATTCCTGTGTGTGTGTGTGTGTGTGTGTGTGTGTGTGTGTGTGTTTGTGTGTGTGTGTACGTTAGAGATACATATATATGTAGTAGGTATAATAGAGGGAACAATATATTGGATAGAAAGGCCGGGTCCAGTAGTTAATAGCTCGATTCTGCAGACACAAATAGTAAATACAAAGAGTAAAGGTACACACACAAATCAGTCCTGGAGTATGCAGCTCACAGTTGACTGACAGTTGATGGAGACCGGTTAGTTTGCCGTTGAGAGGCGGAACAAAAGAGCCGAAGCTCAACCCCCGTAAACACAAGTAGGTGAGTACACACACGCATGCGTGGAAGCCACATCATCACTTCATATTATTGTAAGCACTCCACCCATCGTTGCTCCCCCGCTGCCATTGTCACTGTGACGGTCCTCCTTACTGTCCTCTTCACTGTAACCATCAAAACTATAAACGATCATCCTAATCACTTTAATCACCTTCACAACATACCATCTTCACCACATTAACCATTTTCAATAGTCAGCCAATCCCATCTTTAACCATCATCATCAGTCCTTCCTTTTACTTCACCACCTTCTGTCTCTCCTTAAGCACCATCCGTGCCCATCACCACATTCCCTGCCCATCACCACATTCCCTGCCTATCACCACCTTCCCTACCTTTCACCACCCTCCCTGACCATCCCCACCTTCCCTATCATTAACCATCTTCACTTCCCTTTACCACCTTTCTCTACCACTCACTACCCTTCACTTGGTTCTTTCTCATTTGCTACATTTCCCGTCTCCTTCATCATCCTTCCATATACCCTTCACCAGTCTCTCTACACATCACCACCTTCCCTCTTCTTCGCCACCTTCCCTACCATTCACCACCTTGAGTTTCAGATCCATCTTTCTACATGAAAGCCAGACAACATCGCCTATGAGGTGCCTCACAGTGCACACAACAAGAACCTCTCAGAGATCTCAATATTTTCCCCCAGATCAGTTAATATTATTGAATATTAGATGAAAAAGATATTTAGCAGCTGAAGAAATTTTTCTAATTTTGTATATAAAAAAAATTCTTTCCATGAATGAAACAGATTTATTTTGGCTTTAAATCTCTTTTAGGGTGGTGTGTTGTCCTTGGGCTGTCACAGGCATCTGGAGGAGAGGGAGCTGTGTTGTAGTTATGCGTTTAATGGTACTACGGCCAAGTTATGAGAAGTAGAAAATTGGAAAACTGTCAATTTTATAGAGATCAGTATTTTATGGTGTACGTTGTACAGCAAAATTACATTAATGTGATGTAGCAATGAGAAAATCAGTAAGACCCACGAGGAGGATTCGAACCTGCTCACTTGGTACTCCCAAAAATTCGCCTTTGACCACTACACCACGACATGGTCAGAAGCAATACAACATGGGATTCCTCTGAATCCTCTATGATTCCTAAGGCTTACAACTAGAGTCCAATTAGGGCTTTAAGGTTGGTCCACATAGACCATTAAGCAGAGTGCATGGGGTCATTGCTTAAAATCCTGATTGGGCTTCAGTTGTAAGCCTCAGGAATCCTAGAGGTTTCGGTGGAATCCCATGTTGAGGTGTGGTGGTTTAGGGCCCCACCTTGGGAGTACCAAGTGAGCAAGTTTGAATTCTTCTCGTGGGGTCCAACTGGTTTGCTCATGGTGTATATTAATCTAATATTTACTATTTTTGCAACATATTTAGCAGGGTGCAGTAAGCGGGCAGGGCCAAAAATCATCGCGGTAGGTCAAAAAATATCCCTGGAACGCTATTCCCTCTTGAACTTGGCAACCCCGACAAGCCTTTGCCGTCCCGTACCCTAGACCATTCCCGTTGCAAAGTTGGGCGAAGGAAGCCCAGAAGCATTTGGCCTTCAACCTCAGACAGCAGACATACAAACAGAGAGACAGACAGACAGACAGACAGACAGACAGACAGACACAAACAAACAGGCATTCTCTCCTTCAGATATACATTATAAAGTAAATTCCATTTCTTGACTACCAGCTCCATCTTTCTTCATACAGGGAAGACAACAGCTGTTATGACAATGAACAAAAAACTAGGCTCTCTCAGAGATCACATAATTTCTGCACACAAACAGACCACCAACATATATGACTATACCCACAGCCAACATGGAACCAATAAAAAAAATGCTTCAATGTTTAGACATAGCTAAAGCAACACATATTTAACACACTCATCAATATATAAACAGCCAGATTACTCCTAGGGATTACTCCTTTCTGTCACTTGTGACATATATTGCCAAAGACCATCAGTAATAATGTAGAACACGAGCGCCCCGGCCCCTAGACTTGTTAACACTTCACCTCATCCATCATGGAATATACTGCAAAGCCTAACTTCCATTCACTTTTCCTAAGCTTCTCATAAATATTGACAAAAGCTTCATCGGTCCACATTTTCTAGACACACATACAAGGCCGAACCTCTTCTTCAGAGAATAATATCAATATCTATTAGAACGTACAACTGTTTTTTGAAACCCGTCCACAGACCCAGTCCATTCCACCCAGCTGTTGAACCAAAAACGCCTCCAAATATTATAACATGCTGTTTATTCAAAATAAGAATTTTCTCAAATATATATTAATACTACTTATTATTAGCATACTTTGCTCATTTAGGCATTGTCAACGGATTTGGACACACTCCAGAAGTGGTCTGAAAAATGTCTGCTAGAGTTTAAACCAGCCAAATGCAATGTTATGAGGTCTGGAACAGGAGGGCTAAGACCGATACAGCAGTAGAATATGAAGGAAAGACAAATTCTTCAATCAGAAAACGAGAAAGACCTGTGAGTGGACATAATCCCACATCTAATGCCAGAAGCCCACATTAGCAGAATAACAACAGCTGCATATGGCATATTTGCCAACATCCGTGTATTCTTCAGAAACTTGGACAGAAGAGCTTTCCGAGCTGATAACAGCGAAGGTACGATCCACTCCTGAATATGTCCCCATCATGGATCTTTTACGTAAAAAAGAACAATGAGAAACTAGGAAAGGTCCAAAGATATGCAACGAAACTCGTTACGGAGCTAAGGGGAATGAGCTTTGAGGAAAGACAGAGAGAACTGAACTTTAGGAAAGAGTCATCAGGTTTCTTCAGGACATCAGGACACGAGGGAGTTATAGAGACATCAGGAGGAATATTTTCTTTGTTAGAGCTGTCAGTAATTAGAACAGGTTAGACGCAGAAGTCCTTGAAGCTATATCTGTTCAAAATTTTAAATGTAAATATGATAAAAGTAAAGATCTAAAACGATCTAAGAACGTTCGGCAAGCAGGGCTAGGTGCCTAGCTTGACCCTGCAAGCAAATCCTGGTGAAAACATTTAAATCCCCCCCCCCCCTCACAAATGGCTATTTTTGGCACTGCCCGCCAGCAACACAGCAAAATATTTTAAAAACAAAAATTTCAAATATAATTTTTTCCTTGTAGAAATTTACACCAATATACACTGATCATGGAAAATGTACACAAAATTTCTGCTTTCATTTATTTGCCCATAATCGTTTAGAACAGACGCTCCACCCTCAGCTGTAAGGTTTCTGAAGCCTCAGCCCTGTGGCAAAGTAAATGGGGTAACTCTTTTATTTTTAAGTATTTAACACTGATGCGCTCCAGTTACCGGCGAACACCAACACGCCCGTGGTAGACAATTTTATTTATTATTAGAAGTGGACCCGGCCTTGTCCAGGTCTCTCTCTCTCTTTCTGTCTCTCAACTGTCAATCTCTCTCTCTCTCTCTCTATCTATCCAGCTATCCACACATCCATATATCTATCCAGCTATCCACACATCCATATATCTATCACTACATGCAATTCTGTATATCCATCCATCTATCTATCCATCATTCTTAACACCCATTTATCCATCTATACCTCCCCTATCTGTCAATGCATATATCTGTCAATCTACCTATCAATTTATCCACCTATCCATCAATCAATCTATCAAAATATCCAACCATCACATTTGTCTACCTATCTTTCCATGGATGTATCTATCCCTCTATCCGTCATTCCATCCATCCAATTGTCTATCCATCTACTCATCTATCCATCTATCCATCCGTCTAAGCATCCATCTACTACTGTCTGAATCTGTCTCTGTCTCTGTGTCAGTTTCTCTCTCGGACTTTGTCCTTGTTTTGTGTTTGTCCCTCTGTCTCTGTTAGGTCGTCAGCTGAGCGGTGTGTAATACTAACAAAATTAGTAGATATCCTATTTACTTTGAAATGGGTCCTTATCTTTAAAAAAACTTTGAAGCTGTGGGAGGATAGTCAATTTTATGCCAATATGGTCACTATAATAGCAGGATTACCGAGATCAGTGAATTATGGTGTACTTTAATACAAGAAAAAAATATGATTTTGAAATGTTTGTTTTCAAAATATTTAGCTGTATGGTTGGCAGGCTGTACTGGTGGGGTTCATAATGTGGCCCCGGCACGCTATTCCCTTTTGAATTCTGGGGACCTCGACCAGCCTATGTTCATCCCTCACCCCAGATCATTCCTTCTATCAACTGGTTGAGGCTAGCCTCGAGCGTCTGGCCTCCAACTCTGAACAGACGGACGCTCAAACAGACCTTTCCTCTGATAGTTATTGATAAAAGAGAGACAGAGACAGAAAAACAGATAGAAGCCGCGACAGACAGACAGACAGACAGACAGACAGTAGATTGATGGATGGATAGATGGAGAAACAGACAAATAAATGGAGTAATGTACAGAAGGATGGAAAGATTTATAGATATTTAGATAGATTGAAAGATAATTGATTAGATGATTCGATAAATGATTGAATAGATGGGTAATCGGATGGAAAATAAGATACTTAACCTCATTTTAATTTCAAGAATAGGTTAATTAACAGTCATTGTTTAACATGCATCAAGAGGGCAAAAAGCATACCATTAGGCACAAATAAATTAACTTACTTTCGTAACTATTTGTTCAATGATCAGTTTCAGAATTACACTTTTTTTTACAATACAATGTCAGTGAACTTAACCCAATAGGGAAAATTTGTAGTTGTATGTGAACTTTTACCAGAGGTGGTAAAGTTTCAAGATAACCTGTGCCTCTATGGCCTTTCAGATAGTGTTGAAGAAAGTAGAGAGGTTGACTTTACCTGTACCTCCATGGCCCTCCAGATGGTAGAGAGGTTGAGGATGACTTTACCTGTACCTCCATGGCCCTCCTGATGGTAGAGAGGTTGAGGATGACTTTACCTGTACCTCCATGGCCCTCCAGATGGTAGAGAGGTTGAGGATGACTTTACCTTTTCAAGAGGAAACTAGATTTATTCCTCCAAGGAGTGCCGGACCAACCGGGCTGTGGTGGGTATGTGGGCCTGCGGGCCGCTCCAAGCAACAGCCTGGTGGACCAAACTCTCACAAGTCGAGCCTGGCCTCGGGCTGGGCTTGGGGAGTAGAAGAACTCCCAGAACCCCATCAACCAGGTATCAACCAGGTATCAACCTGTGCTTCCATGGCCCCTCCAGATGGTAGAGAAGTAGGTAGAGAAGTTGAGGATTTCTTTACTTGTGCCACCATAGCCCTTTAGATAGTAGAGAAGTAGGTACAGAAGTTGAGGATGACTTTACCTGTACCTCCATGGCCCTAGGATGACTTTACCTGTGCCTCCATGCCTCTCCAGATACCGAGAATGTCGGTCGTTGGATCGAATATAATTTCATGTGGGAACGAAGTATCATCAGCCGTTCCTGCAACAGACATTTTGTTAAGTTGTGAATACAGTAACAGTTCATTGTAGGTAAGAACACAATACACCAAACCACCGCCGTTCTTCACCACTGCCCGAGCGTCAAGGTGAACCCAGTTATCCGTAGTTGCCTTTCTATTTGGATTTTTTGTTTTGTTTTTTACCTCTTCAAACTCTTTTTGTTTATTAATTCCTCATTACTCTCTGGATCAGTCCACTTTTCTTCTCTAACAATGAATTACTAAGACTCAAACAGTTCTTCATGTGAGAGATGTGTCAAGCTTCTGCCTAGTCTGTTCTCAGCTCCGTTTGTGAGTTTGGTGAAGGTGTTGGCATTTGTGAGTTTGACGAAGGTGTTGGTGTTTGTGAGTTTGTCGAAGGTGTTGGTGTTTGTGAGTTTGACGAGAGTGTAGGCATTTGTAACTTCGATAAAGGTGTTGGTGAGTAGGGAAATTCATAGCTACAACCGTGCGCAAGCACGTGGGCAGGTGAGCGTAAGGCAATCCATCTCAGCTCTGGTGAGTGGTGCTCTGCTCGTGCGGACGTAGTCCTAGTGAGGTTAAGAAGTGGTAGGATAGCGTAGGGTGAGCACCTGTGGTGCACCTGTCAGGATGTGTGTGTATGTGTTGCTCCTGCTCGCACGGTCGTAGTCCCAGTAGTGGTAAGTTGAGTGTAGAAAGTTTAAGTTTGCAAGCGTTAATTTTCAACTCGCACATTTATGCTTAGAGTGAGTTTAAGCATATGTATAGAAGACCTAAGCTTGGCTCAGGTGTAGAGCATGTGGCGTTGCTGTGAGTGAATGGGTTGGGTGCGAGAAAGACATCTTAGCGGGAGGTGAGGCACTCGCTGATTGTCCTTTCTTGCTTGAAGCATGTGAGTGTGTGTGTGTGTGTGTGTGTGTGTGTGTGTGTGTGTGTGTTGTACTTACCTAGTTGTGCTTGCGGGGGTTGAGCTCGGGCTCTTTGGTCCCGCTCCTCAACTATCAATCAAATGGTGTACAGGTTTGTTTCGGACTCCACTGGGCTCTATCATATCTTCACTTGAAACTGTGAATGGAGTCTCCCACCACCTCATCACTTCCAAATGCATTCCATTTATTTACTACTCTGTCACTGAAAAAAATCTTTCTAATGTCTCTGTGGCTCATTTGGGTACTAGGTTTCCACCTATGTCCCCTTGTTTGTGTTCTGCCCGTGGTAAAGACTTTGTCTTTGTCCACCCTGTTAATTCCCCTGAGAATTTTGTAGGTGGTTATTATGTCTCCCTTTAATCTTCTGTTTTCGAGGGACGTGAGATTCAGCTCCTTTAGCCTTTCCTCGTAGCTCATGCCTCTCAGGTTCCGGGACGAGTCTGGTTGCATACAGCTGAATCTTCTCTAACATTGTTTTGTATTTAACTAGATAAGGACTCCAGGCTGCAGCCGCATATTCCAGGATTGGTCTGACATAATGGTATACAGGGTCCAGAACGATTCCTAATACAAGTTTCTAAAGGCAGCTCTTATGTTGGCCAACCTAGCATATGCTGCTGATGATATCCTTTTGATGTGGGCCTCTGGGGACAGGTTCGTGGGATATCAACCCCAAGATTTTTCTCTCTATGTGACGCTTGCAGGATTTCACATCTCAGATGGTACTTTGTGTTCACAATTCTGCTTCCTTTGCCTAATTTCATTACATTACACTTTCCTGAGTTAAACTTTAGGAGTCATTTTCTAGACCATTCCACCAGTTCGTCCAGGTCATCCTGTAGTCTCTGTCTATCTTCATCTGCCTTCACTCTTCTCATAACTTTTGCATCATCAGCAAACATTGAAAGGAATGTGTCTATACCCTCCGGAAGATCGTTTAAATACATTAGAAACAAGATGGGTCCAAGTACAGAGCCCTGTAGGACTCTGCTGGTGACATCTTGGCATTCTGATGTCTCTCCCCTCACAGTTACTCGCCGGTTCCTGTTGGTTAGATACTCTCTTATCGACTGGAACACTTTACCTTTTACTCCTGGCTGTTGTTCCAAATTTTGTAACAGCCTTTCATTGGGTTCTGTGTCAAAGGCTTTCTGACAGTTCAAGAAAATGCAGTCTGCCCACCCTTTTCTTTCTTGCCTAATTTTTGTTTCTTGGTCGTAGAATTTTATTAAACCTGTGAGGCACGATTTACTATTTCTGAACCCATGCTGGTGATGTGTTACAAAGCTATTTCCCTCCAGATGCTCTACGAGCCTTTTCCTCACGATCTTCTCCATCATCTTGCATGGTATGCAAGTTAGGGAAACTGGCCTGTAGTTCAGTGCCTCTTGCCTGTCACCCTTTTTATATAATGGGACTACATTAGCTGCCTTTCCAGCTTTCCTGTAGGTCTCCTGTCTCCAGTGACCTGTTATACACCATAGAGAGTGGCACACTTAGTGCCTCTGCACCTTCCTTTAATATCCACGGTGAGATTCTATCAGGCCCAACAGCCTTTGTTACATTCAGCTCAAACAGATTCCTTTTGACCTCATCACTGGTGAGGTCAAATTCCTACAAGGTTGCTTGGTTTGCCTCCTTCTTATAAGTGTAGGGGCTTCTCGTTGTTCTTTTGTGAAGACCTCCTGGAATATCTTGTTAAGTTCTTAACACACATCCTTGTCGTTCTCTGTGTATCTGTTCTCCCCTTTTCTCAGTTTCATCACTTGTTCATTTACAGCTGTTTTCCTCCTGATGTGGCTGTGGAGCAGTTTTGGTTGGATCTTAGTTTTACTCACAATGTTATTTTCATACTGTCTCTCTGCTTCTCTCCTCACTCTGAGGTACTCATTTCTTGCCCTCTGGTATCTCTCTCTGCTCTCTCGTGTTCTGTTATTCCTTTAGTTTCTACTTGTTATTTTACTCAATTACTTCACTACCTTACATTCCAGGCTGAACCATGGATTCTTCTCTTGCTTTTCGTTTTTCTCCTTTTGATCCGGGATAAACCTATTTTCTGCTTCCTGGCACTTCTGGGTGACACAGTCCATCATATCCTGTACAGTATTTTCTCTGAGTTCTGTTTCCTATGGTGTTCTCCCTAGGATGTTCCTCATCTTGTCGTATTTTCCTCTTCGGTAATTTAGTCTTTTCCCTTCCGATCCCATCCTTGGATAGGTTATCCCTATCTCCATCAGATACTCAAATGTCAGTACTCTGTGGTCACTATGGGGGCTTGAAATTTGACTTCCCTTATTTCTGACTCATTTAAGCATTCAAGTTGAATATTAGATGGAGTGTGGCAGGTTCGTCATCACCGCTCATTCTTGTGGGTTCCCTGATGTGTTGGCTCAGAAAATTCCTTGTTGCCACTTCCAAGAGTTTAGCTCTCCATGTATCTGCACCACCATGTGGGTCCCCATTTTCCCAGACTATCTCTCCATGGTTGAAATCGCCCATGTTTAAATGTCTGGAGCCATTCCTGCAGGCAACTGAAGCTGCTCTCTCTGTTATATTACTAGAGGTACCCGGCCACGCGTTGCTGTGGCTTAGCAACGCATGTGAATTGCTGAGTAACAGCAACCCTCCCCCTGTCTCCCAGTCCTCCCCACCATTCCCTCCTCCATGTCCCCTCGTCCTTCCAACCATTCCTCACTTCTCTGTTCCTTTGTCCTCCCAATCATTCCCCACTACCCCATCCCCTCGTCTTCCCCCAACATTTACTCCCTTCCCCATCCCTATGTCCTTCCCACCATCCACCACTCCACCATCCTCTCGTCCTCCTAACCATTCCCCACTCCACCATCCCCTTGTTCTCTCCACCATCTCCCACTCCCCCTTCCATGACAGGTGCCTGACAGCTGGGTGGACAGCGCTTCAGATTCAGACCCACCCGGCGGAGGTGGAGACATATGGGCAAAATGTTTTCACCATGATGAACCTGTTACCTAGCAGTAAATAGGTACCTGGGAGTTAGACAGGTGCTACGGGCTGCTTCCTGGGGGGTGTGTAACAAAAAGGAGGCCAGGTATCAAGATAACTCAAGTCAAGATATCCCTCTCAAGATAACTCAAGATATTCCCCTCGTCCTCCCAACCATTACCCCCTCCCCAGTCCCCTCATCCTCCCCACCATCCCCAGCTTCCTGTAATAAATAAATAAACTATACTCACGAAATGAACGGTATGGTAAACAAGAATGCTCAATTCCAATTCAATATCACACAAAATAATTAAATGAAAATGAAATAATTCGAAATCTATGAAAATTTAATTTGTCAATGAAATCGGACACATTGAAATGGAATCGGAACATATTTAGTACAGTGTGAGTTGCTCTTACGTGAAGCAGATTGTGCTGGCTTTTTTTAAATCATGTTTTTACCTGTCACAGGTGTGGCATCTATACTTATACTCATGAAATGAATGGCATGGTAAACAACACAGCTAAGTTTCAATGCAATATCACACCAAATAATTAAATCAAAATGAAAATTAATCGAAATGTATGAAAATTTATTTTGTCAATGCAATCAAAGAAACTGAAATGGAATCGTAACATAATTGATAGTAGTGTTTGTGGCTCTTACGTGCAACAGATGGCACTATTTCTTTAAAAAAAAAAAAAAAAATTACCTGTGACAGGTGTGCCATTTTTACGTATACTTATGAAATGAATGGTTTGGTAAACAACACAGCTCAATTCCAATACTATATCATCGGAATTCCAACATCAATGCCATCGGAAACATTGAAATGGAATTCGTACCATATTTAGTATTGTGTTTGAGTGTTGCAATTACGTACAATAGATGGCGCTGTTTTAAAAAAAACATGTTTTTATCTGTCACAGGTGTGGCATCTATATAGTAGGTATATAACAACATGTGCATATTCGAATGGAATGAATTTCAAAGCAATCAGTGAAGAATTTTGGGAGATTACATCGTGTTTTGCTCTTACATCCAACAGATGGCGCTGTTTTAAAAAAAAAACATGTTTTTTTCCTGTCACATGTAAGGCACGTACATAGTACGTATATTAAACACTCGCCTATTCGAATGCAATGTCGAGTCAAAATTTCAAAGCAATCGGTAAAGAGGTTTCGAAGATTTCTCTCACATGAAAAACACAGTTTCCAAAATAATTTTTTTTTTTATCCCTCTCACACCTGACACTTGATACAGTATGTATATAAAAACCTGTTCGGATGCGAATGGAACATTGTGTGAAAATATCAAAGCAATCGGTGAAGAACTTTCGGAGATTATCGATTTTGTACAAACGAACATTTCCATTTTTATTTACATAGATTGGATGAATGTTGTTCCTATCAAACTCCTGTCAGGGTCATCTATCATTTAGTGGAGGGTTGTAAATGACTTCCACTATTATCAGGTTCACCCATTGTCAGAGTCAAAGATTATGTAATCTTTCAATCCGTCACAGCCCGTAATTTCCAACTCATCAAAACTCCAATCCTTCCTTATCAGCAGGGCCACTCCTCCATCTCCTCTCCCTACTAACTTTCCTTGCTATATAATAGTCCTTTGGAAACACAGCATCTGTTATGACTCCTGACAATTTTGTTTCCGTGAGTCATATTACATCTGCGTTTTCTTTCTATGCCCTTTCCGCCAGTTCACTTGCTTTATTGGTAATCCCATTCATGTTTGAGTACATAACCTTTAAGCTCACTTTCCTATATCCATTTTCACTTTCCATCCCCACAAGTGTAGGAAGGTGTTCCATAGGCATTGCTACTTGGGTAGTCTCGTCTTCCTGTGGGTTAGTTTCCAGGGGTTCAGAGGGAGATGGGGTGGGCGATGGAGGGCTGAGGTCTTGCCCAGGCCTGCTTGGGGCAGCAAGAAGCACTGGGGGTAGGGGGCGGGAGTGCTTGGGGTTGGGGGGGTAGGGAGTGCTTGGGGTTGGGGGGGGCAGTGATTGCTCAGGGTAAGGGCACATTCTCCTGTGATGTAGTTGAGAGGTGGGGTGGGGGATGGAGGGCTTAGGTCTTGCCTGGGCCTGCTTGGGGCAGGAAGAAGACAAGGGGATAGGAAGGCAAGGGATACTTGGGGTTAGGGGGGGGGGAGAGGAAGGATTTGGGTGATATGGTGGGCATTATGTATGGCCAACGAAGATTTTATGCTGGAGGTGGAGGGTCCAATGGGGTGGTGGGTTGGGGGTGTTGCAGCCCCCTCTGGGGTTCCTGAATTGGTGAATTGAGGTTTCCCACTCCCCTCTGAGATTGCTGGGTTGGAGTTTGAGGTTCCCTGGCTCCCTTCCTTCTTCTTGTACCTTTTCCTTGCATCTGCTGCCCTTATTATCTCGTCCCTGGTAATGCCCCTCAGAAGTTCTACCTCAGAAGTCCTGCCCTACCTCTCTGTAATTCCATGCATTTTTCAGTTTGCTCTTCTTTACTAGGATGTCCTCTTTGATGGCCTTGTTCCTGAATAGTACCTTGATCAATCGCTTTTTGTTTTTGTTGTATTGGCATTCCAGAAAAACTGCTCTATGTCTTGTATGGCCCATTCCATTCCTATCGCCTTCAGTATCCCTGACACTGCAGCTTTGTCCTTAGTCTTCCATTCTTCCCTAATACCTACCACTACTACAGGTCTTTTCCTTTCCATTAGCTGGCTTGTGTATCTAGTTGCCTCCTGTGAAGTTACTGTTTTCATTACAACTTCCTTAACTTTGGACATGGCATCTGGGTTCTTCAGTATTTCAGCAAAGGTGGCACCCATTGTTAGGGTCCCCTGACATTGCTACATTCCCTGTTACCTGGGGGATGGTTGCCTGGGCCAGAATCTGAGGAGGGGCTGATTTTTTTTTATCTCCTCATGTGCTGCACTTTGTTTCATCTGCATTTTACTTATAGGTTCTCTTAAGTCCTTCAATTCCCCCCCCTGAGTTCCCTCCATGCATGAGCAACCATCTCGTATGACTCGTCCTGTTCCTCTCAGAAGGAACTCTGTGGTCACTGTTTTCTTACCAACCTGCTTGACCTGTGTGTGTGTGTGTGTGAGTGTGTTTGTGTGTAGAGGGTGAGTGTGTGTCTAGTCGGTGAGTGTGTGTGTAGTGGATGTACTTACCTTACCTAATTTACTTACCTAATTGGGCTTGTGGGGGTTAAGCTCTGGCTCTTTGGTCCCGCCTCTCAACGGTCAATCAACTAATGTACAGGTTCCTGAGCCTACTGGGCTCTATCACATCTACACTTGAAGCTGTGTATGGAGTGAGCCTCCACCACACCACTTCCTAATGCATTCCATTTATCTACTATTCTGACACTGAAAAATTCTTTCTAACGTCTCTATAGCTCATTTGGGCACTCAATTTCCACCTGTGTCCCCAACTGCATGTGCCCCATGTGCTAAAATGCCTGTCTTTAACTACCCTATCAATTCTTCTGAGAATCTTGTATGTGGTGATCATGTCCCCCCTAACTCTTCTGTCTCCAAGTGGCGTGAAGTTTAATTCCCGTAGTCTCTCCTAGTAGCTCATACCCCTCAGTTCAGGTACTAGTCTGGTGGCAAACCTTTTAACCTTTTCCAGTTTAGTCTTATGCTTCACTAGATATGGACTCCTTGCTGGAACCACATACTCCAGGATTGGTCTAAAATGTGTGGTATATAATGTTCTGAAAGATTCCTTACACAAGTTTCTGAAGGCCGTTCTTATGTTAGCCAACCTGGCATATGCTGCTGATGTTATCCTCTTGATATAAGCTTCAGAGGACAGGTCTGGCGTGATATCAACCCCCAGGTCTTTCTCTCTCTCTGACTCTAGAAGTATTTCATGATACCTTGACCCTGGTCTCCTGCTCCCTACCCCTATCTTCATTACATTACATTTACTTGGGTTAAACTCTAACAACCATTTGTTCGACCATTCCTTCAGCTTGTCCAGGTCTTCTTGAATACTCAAGCTGTCCTCCTCTTTCTTAATCCTTCTCATAATTTTTGCGTCGTCAGCAAACATTGAGAGGAATGAGTCTATACCCTCTGCGAGATCATTTACTTATATCAGAAACAGAATAGGTCCGAGTACAGAGCCCTGTGGGACTCCACTGGTGACTTCACGCCAATCTTAGGTCTCACCCCTCACTGTAACTCTCTGCTTCCTATTGCTTATGTACTCCCTTATCCACTGCAGTGCCCTACCTGTTACTCCTGCCTGTTTCTCCAGGTTATGCATCAGCCTTTTATGGGGTACCGTGTCAAAGGCTTTCCGACAGTCCAAGAAAATGCAGTCTGCCCGTCCTTCTCTTTCTTGCTTAATCTTTGTCACCTGATCGTAGAATTCTATTAAGCCTGGAAGGCAAGATTTACCCTCCTTGAACCCATGTTGATGGGTTGTCACGAAGTCCCTTTTCTCCAGATGTGTTACTAGGTTTTTTCTCACAATCTTCTCCATCACCTTGCATGGTATACAAGTTAGGGACACTGGCCTGTAGTTCAGTGCCTCTTGTCTGTCACCCTTTTTGTATATTGGTACTACATTAGCAGTCTTCCATATTTCTGGTAGGTATCCCATTTCCAGTGACCTACTATACACTATGGAGAGTGGTAAGCAAAGTGCGCCTGCACATTCTTTCAATACCCATGGTGATATTCCGTCCGGCCCAACAGCTTTTCTCACATCCAGCTCTAATAGGTGCTTCTGGACCTCATCTCGTGTGTGTGTGTGTGTGTGTGTGTTTATACTCACCTATTTGTGTCTACGGAATCGAGTATTAACTCTTGGATCCCGCCTTTCGAGCCATCGGTTGTTTACAGCAATGACCACAGTCCTATTTCCCTATCATACCTAGTTTTAAAATTACGAATACAATTTGCTTCCACAACCTGCACCTTAAGTGATTTCCATTTTTCCAATAGTCTCACACTAAAGGAAAACTTCCGAACATCTCTGTGACTCATCTGAGTTTTCAGCTTCCACGCATGTCCCCTCGTACTGTTACTATTCTGTGTGAACATTTCGTCTATGTCCACTCTGTTAATCCCCCTGAGTATTTTATACGTTCCTATCATATCCCCCGTCTCCCTTCTTTTTTCTAGTTTCATAAGGCTCAGTTCCTTCAGGAGCTCTTCATATACCATCCCTCGTAACGCTGGGACGAGTCTCATTGTAAACTTCTGAACCATTTTCAGTTTCCTTATGTGTTTCTTCAGGTGGGGACTCCATGATGAAGCAGCATACTCTTAGACTGGCCTCACGTATGCAGGGTAAAGCGCCCTAAATGCCTCCTTACATAGGTTTCTGAATGATGTTCTAACTTTTGCCAGTGTAGAGTACGCTTTGTCATTATCCTATTTATATGTGCCTCAGGAGATAGATTAGGTGTTACGTCCACGCCCAGGTTTCTTTCTCGCGTCGTCACATTTAGACAGTTCCCTTTCATTGCGTACTGTTCCTTTGGTCTCTTATCACCTAGTCCCATTCCCATAACTTTACATTTGCTCGTGTTGAACTCCAGTAGCCATTTCTCTGACCATCTCTGCAACCTGTTCAGGTCCTCTTAGAGGATCCTTCAATTCTCATCTGTCACAACTCTTGTCATCAACTTTGCGTCATCCGTGAACATCAACATGTACGACTCTACTCCTGTAAACATGCCATTAACGTATATTAGAAATAGAAATGGTCCCAGCACCGATCCTCGAAGTACTCCACTTGTTACTGTTCGCCAGTCCGACTTCTCATCCCTTACCGTAACTCTCTGGCTCCTTCCTGTTAGGTAGTTCCTTATGCATGCTAGGGCCTTTCCTCTCACCCCTGCCTGCCTCTCGAGTTTGAATAGCAGTCTCATGTGCGGTACTGTATCAAAGGCTTTTTTACAGTCCAGAAATTTGCAGTCTGCCCAACCTTCTCTGTGTTGCCTTAGCCTCTTTATTTTATCATAGAATTCCAAAAGGTTTGTTAGGCAAGATTTCCCTTTCCAAAACCCGTGTTGATATTTGATTTCAAACCTAACGTTCTCTAGGTGTGCAACCAGTCTTAGCCTAATTTTTCTCTCAAGTATTTTACAGGGGATGTTTGTCAGTGATACAGGTCTATAGTTAAGTGCCTCCTCCCAATCACCTTTCTTGAAAATCGGTACAACATTTGCCTTCTTCCAGCAATTGGACAATTCTCCCGACATAAGTGATTCATTAAAGATCCTTGCCAGAGGCATGCTGAGGGCTTGTGCTGCCTATTTTAGTATCCACGGTGATACTTTGTCTGGTTCAACCGCATTAGCTGCAAACAGTATTGTCAGAACTTTCATTACCTCCTCTGCTGTCACCTGTGACAGCAGAGGAGCACACACAGTGTGTGTGTGTGTGTGTGTGTACTAACCTAGTTGTACTCACCTAGTGTTGTGTTTGCGGGGGTTGAGCTCTGGCTCTTTGGTCCCGCCACTCAACCGTCAATCAACAGGTGTACAGATTCCTGAGCCTATTGGGCTCTATCATATCTACACTTGAAACTGTGTATGGAGTCAGCCTCCACCACATCACTTCCTAATGCATTCCATTTGTCAACCACTCTGACACTAAAAAAGTTCTTTCTAATATCTCTGTGGCTCATTTGGGCACTCAGTTTCCACCTCTGCCCCCCTAGTGCGTGTGCCCCTTGTGTTAAATAGCCTGTCTTTATCTACCCTGTCGATTCCCTTGAGAATCTTGAATATGGTGATTATGCCCCCCCCCCCCCAACTCTCCTGTCTTCCAACGAAGTGAGGTTTAATTCCCGTAGTCTCTCCTCGTAGCTCATACCTCTCAGCTCGGGTACTAGTCTGGTGGCAAACCTTTGAACCTTTTCCAGTTTAGTCTTATGCTTGACTAGATATGGACTCCATGCTGGAGCCGCATACTCTAGGATTGGTCGGACATATGTGGTATATAATGTTCTGAAAGATTCCTTACACAAGTTTCTAAAGGCCGATCGTTCCCTGGCATATGCTGCTGATGTTATCCTCTTGATATGAGCTTCAGGGGACAGGTCTGGCGTAATATCAATCCCCAGGTCTTTCTCTCTCTCTGACTCTTGAATTATTTCATCTCCCAAATGATACCTTGTATCTGGTCTCCTGCTTCCTACCCCTATCTTCATTACATTACATTTGCTGGGGTTAAACTCTAATAACCATTTGTTCGACCATTCCTGCAGCTTGTCCAGGTCTTTTTGAAGCCTCAAGCTGTCCTCCTCTGTCTAAATCCGTTTCATAATTTTCGCGTCGTCAGCAAACATTGAGAGGAATGAGTCTATACCCTCTGGAAGATCATTTATGTATATCAGAAACAGGATAGGTCCAAGTACATAGCCCTGTGGGACTCCACTGGTGACTTCACGCCAATCTGAGGTCTCACCCCTCACTGTAACTCTCTGCTTCCTATTGCTTAGGTACTCCTTTATCCACTGGAGCGCCCTACCAGTTACTCCTGCCTATTTCTCCAGCTTATGCATCAACCATTTATGGGGTACTGTGTCAAAGGCTTTTCGACAGTCCAAAAAAATGCAGTCCGCCCATCCTTCTCTTTCTTGCTTAATCTTTGTCACCTGATCGTGTAATTCTATTAAGTCTGTTTATTGTGAAGAGCTTTTATTGTGCAGCTTTTATTGTGAAGAGTTGAGGGAGACAGAAGCGAGCAGAGCGAGTAGCAGGAGGTAGTTTTCCCATAGAAATTTGTGGGAATTTCGAGAGAATGCCTCTTCAAGCAGTGTCTGTGTATGGTAGGACATGTGTGTGAGCGTGAAAGCCGGCTGTATTAATGAGCAAGTACCCTGTGTGTATTTGGTGATTATCATCTCTTAGCCTGGATTTGAGGTCAGGTGTTCCACCCGCATTGTCTCTGTAGCACCTGTCAAGGTGGAGGGAAGTGCGGGCGCGTGAGATTTTCATCCCTAGTGACTTCCTTGTCAATTAAGAGAGGACGTATTTTGGTGAGGGCAGACGTACATGTTTTTGTGTGAAAGTACATACAGGAACACCATGTACATGTATTAGACTGAGGACTGTGTAGGCCGTCCTAGTATTTTTTACCACCTTCTGGTGGGATTGCTTGTGTTATTATTGCCTCATGTTGTGTAATCCTTTCCAGGAGAGGGAGTCCAGTTTCTGGTCATGATGCACGGTAGAGTGTCATTGTGGTAACACCGGGGATTTCCAGGCATTTGATTATTGTGGAGTAATACCATTGTGTGTTTTTATACAAGTGTTGTGTTCCCAGGGCTATGATAAGTATGATTATATATATATTTATGTGGCTGACCTGTTAACGTAATTTGGGTAGATTTGTGGTGAGTAACGTGACTGTCAGGAGTGACAGCTGACAGTTCGGTCGAGTAACGTAACTCACAGGAGTAATTATTGATCCGTGGGATCGCTAATCACTCACCCAAGTTGATCAGAAGTGAGTGATTCTCCTTAGTGTTTCCCATTAGCGTTTGATGATAGCTGAAGGCTACAGGTGGTCAGCAGGTACGATATATATATAATTGTAGTTTCACGAAGCCGAGGGTGTTATTACAGTGATTGAAGTAAGTTGTTATTGCAACCGGGTTGCAACGTGTGGGGCCGTGTTCTGAGAGGTAATTAGAGCACTGAGAAATTGTCATTGCAACCGGGCAGTAAAGTGTTGGGTCGTGTTCTAATATTAGTGAAATTAGAGCACCGTTTATGTTTGTCATTTCAAAGGGGTTGTAACTGTTGGGCCGTGACTGTTACTAGTGTTGATCAATCATCGTGTGTGTTATTGTTGTTCAGTAAATTGTATGGTCCGTGTTCAGGTGGGTTAGAGCACCAAGACGGTTATTTACTGGTGTTCTGCAGTAATTGTAATTGCAACTGGATTGTATCGTAAATCACCATGGGCTGTGATTTATTGTGTCGTGGGTGAAACTCGTCAGTGGGACGAGTACTTGGTGGTATATTTTCCTGTATATTTGGTGATCATCGAAGTCCAGAATTCAGTGAGGTGATTGTGAGTCAATAAATGTATCGTAACCAAGGGAACACCCATTGCTTATAGAGAAATTGTTCTATGACAATTTCAATACCGTAAAATACGTTTGGGTTAATTATTTTCCACGGAACAGTTGTTTTGGTCAGTCAGGGATCCTAGCCAAGCCAGACAAGAATTGTAGGAATTCCGGGATGTCTGAATCTTCCATCTTAGTACTGTCTGTTGCAAATTATCTGTCAGTAGGACAGGCAATTAACGGGTTCCAGAAAGTCAAGGTAATTATTTCCGATCAGGGTTGATGGAATCACACGAAGGCTCCATTGTTTCATTAACGTAATGTTGGTTAATAATATTTGTCAGTGGACAGGTAATTTGACTGACTCGTGGAAGAGTAATGTCATTGTAAAATAACGTCGACGTAGTGATTAATTATCGGTTCGTGGAATCGTGTACTAGTCACCTGAATTCGTCTGGGGTATGGAAGGCCCCAGAGATAATTCATGCCAATGAAGTTATAATTGCTGAGCCAGTGTGAAAGGTGACGTATTTGTGTAATAATTAATTATTCATCTTCGGGATAGTAATTAATTGCTCGAGGGTGATTGCCGTTCTCTTAACTCTTTGGACATTGAGATTGTAGTAAACTATCGAAGGGGCGATAGTAACCAATAACATAACTCGAACTGGAATTAATCAGCTGTCTGGAGTACAGGGATTAATTGGGATTACTCACTGAATGCTCGACGGGTAGAGTGTTTGTGTAATTCAGAGTTACTAGTGACAGTTGTACAGTTTGATATGTCTGTGGGAGACAAGATTAAGTTAACGTAAGTGTTGCTTTGATATTAACGTAATCAATTAGTTATTGATTGTTGATCGTCCTAGTGACGGAGTGTTAACGGGGGAATTTAATTGAGGAGGGTTGCTGGAGTTGCCAGTAACCCCCATTAGTCATTGTCATGCCACTGATAGGCTACTAGTTTGATTGCATTGCAACTACTTTTGCAGGGGAAGGCTGCAAGTAGCGTAAAGTAACTGAGAGGAGGTTATTGGAGGCGTGTCTCCTAACCTACGTTGTTGTTGCTTAGTGATTATAGACTATTTTTTTTTTTTTTTACATGCAAGCATGCAAGGTACAGACAATAAATACAATAAAACATCACAGAAAACCAAAACAAACTTAGAAGCCACCGGCGAGAAGGACCGACAGCACAGGACAATAATTAGCAAAAATGGAGGAACGCATGAGAATCACAGCGTACATCAAGACAAATTATATAACAATAACAATAACAAACAAGCTAATAATGTAAGCAAATAAACAAAACTTAGGAACAATATAAAACAAAACAAACAAGCACCGGCCGGAAGGACCGACAACAAAACACATAATGTATAAAATGAAACATAACAAGACAATGCACACACAAAACAAATCATAAATATAAACAAAAGGAAAACTAAAAAGAAAACACAAGACAACATGGTAATACACGAAGAGAATACACACTCTGCAAAACACCGGCCCCTCCACAAACAAAGGGAGAGGCACTGGCACAGAAGACAGTAGGGAACAGAGAATCAGCGGACATACTTGCCCGGGAACAAGACCCGTGGGAATCGCACATTGAATGCCTCCCAACGTAACCATCCCCAAGGGTCTCGTTCACCCACCGGATGGCCATGTCATCCGGAACCCTAGCAACAAACACCCGTAAGCAGGGGACCCAAATGGTATCACTTCTGACGCGAGTAACTGCCACATTCCCCCATATCATGGGAACACCCCCACAATGAAATTCCCCTGGCTCGTCATTCAGCAGTAACTCAGCAATCACCGACCAGTGACCCGGCGGCATCTCCGACGCCGGCAACACGTCCCCCAGGGCCTCAACACGTACCCCTACAGGAGGGGGCCGGACATATGGCACCACCACCGGGGCACCAGCGGCCACGGGCACACCACCAGACGACTGCAGGGAACCAGGGCGGCGCGCATCCTTCCGTAATGTCACAACCAGGCCACTCCCAGCACCAGCAACCACACCATCCCTGGGAGCGGGAGCCACCTCTTCCCACTACGGAGAGTCCCCAGGCGGAGAAGGAACGGAAGGCATCCCCGAGACCTGGGCACCAGCATCAGCAGGCACATGAACCTCAGCCACTACCAACCATGGAGACAGCGACACACCCGGTTCCACACCGTCAACTCCCAAGGACCAACAGTCACCGAATTCCCCAACATCGGCCCAGGCAGACGATGAACGCCTGGAACGCTTGGGCTCCGGCCGGAGATCGTCAGAGCCGGAAGCGGACCCAGAAACACGGGTCCCACCAGCCGGACGAACCAATGCCCGACGCAGAACGGCAGCAGCCTCTACCACAGTGGGAACCGGCCCACACACAGCAGGAGGCTCCGCAGCCACCCCAGCACCCAGCACATCCGGGACCTGAGGCGAGAGCACAGGGCCAGGCGCAGCAGCCGAAGACGAGTGAGAAGACGGTGGCGCGTCCCAATGATCACCAAGAAGGCCGTCAGGAGCATAGGAGACAGCGACAGGAGCACGTAGACCATCCGATGGCACTGCAAGACCCGGAGGAGAGTCTGCAACAACCGGAGGAACGTCCGGCGATGTAGGGGGAGCCGCATCCGCTAACTGAACGCTCACCTCTTCATCCCCGGAGACCTCCTCCAGAGGGATCGGTGGGAAATCCTCTTCTCGGAACAAGTTGACCGGAGCAACCAGATCCGCAGTGCATTCGGCAGCCTGATGCCCCAACATGCCACACCGGAAACAAGTACGGGGTTGCCGGGCATAATACACCCTCACGTAGTACCCTAAAAGTCGGACAGAGGATGGAATGTCCGACCTCAGGCGCATCCCGAGGGTACGAATGTTCATCTTCACCCCCCGCATATTTTCCAGAAGATAGCTTGTGCATCCTCACATTGACAACGGAGCCAAATCTCTGGAAGAAACGCCGGAGAAGGGACTCAGGGAATTCCATGGGGGCCACATGGACGCTCACATACGTCACAGCACCACTCCGATCAGAAATGGCCACAGAACCAGTGCCATCCAACAACTTCAAGGTACGGCCCTCGTACCGCCGGAGAAATCCACGGTACGCCTCCTCACCAACAAACCTGATGATCACCCGGCGAGCAGTCACCAGCTCAACCCCGTAGACCTCCTCGACCGGGACATGTAGCACGTCACACATGACGTGCTCAACGAGAGGATACCCTGCACGGCAGGTAAACTCCAACCCCACGGAGTTTATCCTCTCGACAGCGGGAAGATGGCCGCTCATCGCAAACGCGCCACGTCAACACCAGTCAGGGACAGTAGGGAGGGTAAGAGACACCCACACCCCCTGCTGGCGAAAAACGGTAACCTCCCCAAACTGCCGGAGCGGTCAGACGACACGTCTTCACCCTACGGCAGCTCAGGTGGGACTCCTCAATGATTATAGACTTAGTATGTTTTGCTTGATTGATTCCTCTGTGATCACTCAATATGTTCAAGTTAGTTCCTTTTGCAGCACTCATTGCTGGTGTCTAGCTGTCAGTGAAAGTGTCACAGGAAGGATTTCGAGTAACGTCATTGATATTTCTTTCGTTGTTGTAGTAGTTAGTACTTTGTTGAATAAACTGTATTGTTATGTTGGACACTGTCTTTTCGTTACACCCCCCACATTTACATTTGACTGATGTACCATTGTTCTGCCACATTCCTGAAAGGACTTTTGCTATTCAATTGAAACTGCTTTTGAGAATTAGAACTGAATTCATAGCACCGCACAACAAAACTAAATGTTGTGAGATCCTGTGACCTACTCGTTAGATTCGCTCCAGCTAATGACGAAGGTCGACGGCCTAAGTGAAGGGCATTTCAAACTTTTGAGGTCTCGGCATTTGCTCGCGCCTAGTCAATTGTTCTTCTATGGTCCCAGAGTGAGGAATGATGTGCTTACAACACTTAGCGGGTCAGCTAAGCAAGTCCTTCCTCGGGAGACCCCTCTAGACTTTCAGTTAAAGTTGACGGATGTAATATTAGAATATCACGACAGGAATAAGGATAAAGAAAATAAATGTATTTCTCAAACCAAAAATAATCCAAACTTTTTCACAGTGAGCACTGGGAATGGTACTCCTGGGAAGTGAAAGGGAAGGTACTCCATTGAATAAGGGAGTACCTAATCAACTGAATCAGCGAGTCACTGTGACAGATGAGGTCTCAGACTGGCGATACATCACTAGTGGAATCCCGCAGGGTTCAGTCCTTAGACCTATACTGTTTCTGATATATGTAAATGTGTCTCTATACCCAGAGGGCATAGAGTCGTTCCTCTCATTGTTTGCTGATGATGCAAAAATTATGAGGAGAATTAAAACAGAGGAAGATAGAAGGGGGCTACAAGATAACCTAGACAGACTGAATGAATGGTCCAGCAAATGGCTATTAAAGTTCAACACGAGTAAATGCAAGGTAATGAAACTAGTGGTGGAAACAGGAAGCCATACACAGGATACAGAAAAGGAGATGAAGTACTTCATGAAACGGACAGAGAGAAAGATCTAGGAGTTCATATTAAATCAAACCAGTCTCCTGAAGCCCATATAAAAAGAATTTTATCTGCGGCATACACAAGGCTGGTTAACATCATAACAGCCTTCAGGAACCTGTGTAAGGAATCATTCAGAAACTTGTATACCACATATGTAAGACCAATCCTGGAGTATGCGGCATGGAGCCCATACCTTGTCAAGCGCAAGATGAAGCTGGAAAAAGTTCAGAAGTATTCCACTAGGCTAGTCCCAGAACTAAGAGGCATGAGTTACGATGAAAGGGTGCGTGAAATTCGCCTCACCATACGGATGACTGAAGAGTAAGGGGAGACATGATCACTACCTACAAAATTCTCAGAGGAATTGACTGGTTAGATAAAAATAAACTGTTTAACACGCGTGGTACGCGAACAAGGGGGACACAGGTGGAAACTGAGTACCCAAATGAGCCACAGGGACGTTAGAAAGAACATTTTCAGTGTCAGAGTAGTTAACAGATGGATGTGATACCCGAGGGCCCAGCACGGTGGCAGGATGACGTACCAAGGACGCCACAAGGATAGTGGATGAGGTAGAGGTCGACGTAGGGTAGACCCAGGTCATCGAGGGACTTCTGCAGGAACCTGCCCACGTCCTTCTCACGGTTACCGTTAGACGGCAGCTGAGGGAAAGGTCATTTACTTGTTTACTGTCTACAGCTACCAGAGAGAGGAGTAGGTACATAGTACTCGACCTGAAACACAGTGTATGGTAGAGAACATAGCTAAATATAACCTGCCTAACACTGTCATTATTTCTAGAAGAGAACACAGCTGAATATAATGATCCAATTAGGCGTCATTATCCCAGATCCTTGCGTTATGTTTCATTGCGCCTCTCTGTTCTTCAGTAAATAATAAAGCAACTATTAGATTAGAGCAGGGGTCTCCAAACTTGTCAATGTAAGGGCCACGTTATATATTTCCCATATTTATGCGGGCCGGAGGAATAAAAAATGAAAAAAAAACAAAAAACAAATCAGTGCCAGTAATTTAATTTCCTCAAATATTAAAGTATAAACATGGAAAAATTAAAACATATCTTTTTGGAAAAAATCAGGGTAAACTAAATAGATTCCTGCCTTTAGTTTTATGCAACCAAATTAGTGTGACGAATGATACTGTCGTTTTGACTTCAAAATTTCATTAAAATCAGGTTCCAGATTAGATGAGCCAATTGTAAGAATTGATTTCAAGTGATCATCAGACAAATTTGCTCGATAGTTAGATTTCACATACTTCATTTTGGAAAAAGTTTGTTCACACAAGTATGTTGAACCAAAAATGGACACAAAACTACAAGCAAACTTTATCAAATTTGGAAACTGATCTGGCTGCAGGCATTTATAAAACTCAATCAGATTTCCTTCTCTATACTTATCTTTCAGTCTGTCATCTGCCTGGAGATCAATAATTTCCATTTGAAATTGAGTTGGAAGATTTTCAGCATTGCAGTCAAATGGATTATGAAAGAGCCTGATTTCATTTGCTTTGGCATCAAGGTCAGCAAATCGCTTCTGAAACTGTTTTTTCAAATCTGAAATTATTTCATTTGCAAATGAAAAAGGAAATTCAGCTTTACTTTCTGCATGAAATTTTTCACAACATGGAAAATGAGCAAAATTCTTAACCTTCACCTGGCCTTCAAGTAGCGTACGATAATTATTTTTTCAAGGCCACCACACAGGGATTTGTTTGGAGGGCCGGATGAAATTATGTGGCGGGCCGGATGTGGCCCGCGGGCCATAGTTTGGAGACCCCTGGATTAGATAATAAACATAGTGGTATGAAAAATACTGAATTTAAATCTTGTAAAATTGTGAATTGAAGAGAAGTTGAACGTTGAGAATTTTAAGGTTTCAAAAAGTTTTAGTCTAGAAATTTACCGGTACGACAAAAATGAAAGGTAGAACACCTCTTCAACGTCTAATTATATCAAGAAAAATAATATATACTGAAACCAAAACAATAATGTGTTTATATTTAATCTCGATATAATAAAAAAAGTTGTACTATACAGAAGTGTTGCATTAATAGTAACTATCATGTGTACAGACGGTATATATTTGAAGAAAAGAAGGGAACTATCAGGGAGAAAGCGCCAAGTCATTACGAAAATAGCACTGGGAAGAGGGTCAGGATAAGGATTTGGGATGGGACAGGGTGGGGGGGGGGGGGGGAAGGAATGGTGCCCAACCACTTAGACAGTCGTGGATTGAACGGCGACCTGCATGAAGCGAGACCCAAAATAAAACTTTAGATTTTGACACAAAATATATGTAAGTTCCTACATATATTTTTCAAATTAAAAATAATAATATTGTTGATATACTATGAAAATATTGTAACATGGAAGGACGCAAAACAGGACCGTGCATTACATGTATATATTAACACAAATTACTAGTGGTACAGGTACCACTGTACCCCTGGTCCTCACAGGTGACACTAGAGGTACAGGTACCACTGTACCCCTGGTCCTCACAGGTGACACTAGAGGTACAGGTACCACTGTACCCCTGGTCATCACAGGTGACACTAGAGGTACAGGTACCACTGTACCCCTGGTCATCACAGGTGACACTAGCGGTACAGGTACCACTGTACCCCTGGTCATCACAGGTGACACTAGAGGTACAGGTACCACTGTACCCCTGGTCATCACAGGTGACACTAGCGGTACAGGTACCACTGTACCCCTGGTCATCACAGGTGACACTAGAGGTACAGGTACCACTGTACCCCTGGTCCTCACAGGTGACACTAGAGGTACAGGTACCACTGTACCCCTGGTCCTCACAGGTGACACTAGAAGTACAGGTACCACTGTACCCCTGGTCATCACAGGTGACACTAGAGGTACAGGTACCACTGTACCCCTGGTCCTCACAGGTGACACTAGTGGTACAGGTACCACTGTACCCCTGGTCATCACAGGTGACACTAGAGGTACAGGTACCACTGTACCCCTGGTCCTCACAGGTGACACTAGAGGTACAGGTACCACTGTACCCCTGGTCATCACAGGTGACACTAGAGGTACAGGTACCACTGTACCCCTGGTCCTCACAGGTGACACTAGAGGTACAGGTACCACTGTACCCCTGGTCCTCACAGGTGACACTAGTGGTACAGGTACCACTGTACCCCTGGTCCTCACAGGTGACACTAGAGGTACAGGTACCACTGTACCCCTGGTCCTCACAGGTGACACTAGAGGTACAGGTACCACTGTACCCCTGGTCCTCACAGGTGACACTAGAACAGGTACCACTGTACCCCCTGGTCCTCACAGGTGACACTAGAGGTACAGGTACCACTGTACCCCCTGGTCCTCACAGGTGACACTAGAGGTACAGGTACCACTGTACCCCCTGGTCCTCACAGGTGACACTAGAGGTACAGATACCACTGTACCCCCTGGTCATCACGGGTGACACTAGAGGTACAGGTACCACTGTACTCCCTGGTCCTCACAGGTGACACTAGAGGTACAGGTACCACTGTACCCCTGGTCCTCACAGGTGACACTAGTGGTACAGGTACCACTGTACCCCTGGTCCTCACAGGTGACACTAGTGGTACTGGTACCACTGTACCCCTGGTCCTCACAGGTGACACTAGAGGTACAGGTACCACTGTACCCCTGGTCATCACGGGTGACACTAGAGGTACAGGTACCACTGTACCCCTGGTCATCACAGGTAACACTAGAGGTACAGGTACCGCTGTACCCCTGGTCCTCACAGGTGACACTAGAGGTACAGGTACCACTGTACCCCTGGTCATCACAGGTGACACTAGAGGTACAGGTACCACTGTACCCCTAGTCATTACAGGTGACACTAGAGGTACAGGTACCACTGTACCCCCTGGTCATCACAGGTGACACTAGAGGTACAGGTACCACTGTACCCCCTGGTCATCACAGGTGACACTAGAGGTACAGGTACCACTGTACCCCTGGTCCTCACAGGTGACACTAGAGGTACAGGTACCACTGTACCCCTGGTCCTCACAGGTGACACTAGAGGTACAGGTACCACTGTACCCCTGGTCCTCACAGGTGACACTAGAGGTACAGGTACCACTGTACCCCTGGTCCTCACAAGTGACACTAGAGGTACAGGTACCACTGTACCCCTGGTCATCACAGGTGACACTAGAGGTACAGGTACCACTGTACCCCTGGTCATCACAGGTGACACTAGAGGTACAGGTACCACTGTACCCCTGGTCATCACAGGTGACACTAGAGGTACAGGTACCACTGTATCCCTAATCACCGCAAGTGGCAGCGGTAGGATATTTGCCTCAGTACCCACCTTCTAAGTGTATTCGTCATAAGTGCCTACCTAATAAGTGCCTTCCTGTGTACGTTAAGTGCTTGCTTGCTAAGTGCCAACTATCACTTAAGCTAGTGTAATGACATTCGGAGGCATATTGATTCACCTGATTTCTCAGACGACTATTGACTGTCACTACGCTCCTGGAAACAACATTTAACTTTACTATCTCTTGCGTAACCACTCAGCAATATAATGACTGGTTATAGACTGTCTTGCGTCATTATTAATTAATCATGTCGAGTACGTGAGTTTATCGCAGCTAGTCTGATAGTCTGAAGCTCCAGTTGAAAATAATTCCAGATAGATTACTTGGGATGTCTCTTGGCAAATCATTAATACTAAATACAGGCACAAGAAATTTTCAAAAACCCCAGAGGAGACTCGGAGCCCTTGGTTCACATCCACCAAGACTACTCAGGTCGACACATCCAACTGAAACTTGTTGGCTAGAATGGCACTGGTGAAGTTTCAGTCCCGTGTGGACCCAGTACCTTGTCAGCAAGTGTTTTGCAGAATACATCCAATGAGGTCATTTATGTTAACTCTGCTTTTTGTAAAGTAACCTGAAACAGTTTAAGAAACTAATCCTCTCCTCGATTCCTTGCACTTCTAATGAGGTTATGATGAGGCCCAGCATTAAAGGCTTTGTTAGAGTTCACATATAGAATGTCACTACTATTTCCGCTGTCTACTGATTGAAATATATTTTATTCACGATTCCTCGCCTCTAATTAATTATTAATTTAATGTGCAAGACAAGGGTTCACTAGGGTCTTTTTCGCAATTTCTAAAAATCCTGCCAAATACTTAATCTGGCCTGGAGACGTGTTGGGCTTAATTTGGTCCTAATTGTTTAATAACATTGTACCTGGTATAGCCACTAAACTAGGCCACTTGTCTTCCTCACCATCTTCACAAGTTTGTTCAACTCCTGCCATAACAAAAAGGTCTTATCATGTAAATACAGAAATAAATTACTCATTATCCGATCCATTTCTTTGTTATAATCAATTACCTGACCTGTCTCATTTTTTCTATTTCCCAGTTCCCACAACTATATTTGTTTTATACATGTGAAAACTTCTGTGAAATTTATCTCTGCCTGCTCTGTTGTACGTATTTCAAAACTTATTCATTTTTTTTTTAAACATTTCTTACTAGTTTGACAATTTCTTGTTCTAAAGAGACTTCACTATTAATAATTAATTGGCATATAACATTTTCTCTTATAAGGTTCTAAATCTCCTGGTTATCCATTTTGGGTCAAGGTTATGTGACATAAACAATGTCAATGTGGACTATGGCTGTCTATTTGGGAGTTACTGAGAATGTTTGTAAATGTTTTATAGTTTGAATGTACATCTCAGTTCTGTGTAATGTCACTCACCACTAGAGTCCCATCACGTCATGTCACCACCTCGTCATGTCACATCACGTCGTGTCACATCACGTCATGTCACACTTCGTGACTTGACGTGGTGTGACATGAATAATTTGCTTCAGCATTCTCTGTTTTATTTGTTCAGTAAATTCTCCCATAAAATTTAGTTAGCAATAACACAAACATTGTTAGGCCTAGTTGCCCTCTATACTTCTGTTTAAGACGTTCACTTAAACAAATATAAATTTGAGAAATAGAAATTCATTGCAATAATTACCTACTAATAATAGTGTTGATATAGTAATGCGTGTATGAACAAAATACTTTAATATAATTCTCACATGCTTCGAAGCTCAAACAAAATAATGCCGTTAAATTACATATAAATCTTGACAAAATGAACGCGGAGCATTCCGAAAACTTTCAAATGAAGACCATTGTTGTTTGTCAGTGATACTACCTTTGTTGTGATGAAGAGTTCCTCCCGCTTAACTTTGCCCTCAGAGATCCACCGCCGCAGGACCTGGCCAATGATGGTCTCGTTGCGGTAGAAAGCAGCTGTGTCGAAGTGTCGGTACCCACACTCCAGCGCTGTTTCTAGTACCGCTGTAACCTCCTCCTCAGACATCTGTCAGGTGATTACAGGAGCTAATCACACTGCAAAATTCTCACTCCACTGGACCATTTAATTACAATGCCAGGTAGAACGGTATAATATGAATGTAAGAACTAATCATCTCTCTCTGGTGATCTGTCATGAGACTGAGACCTGGTTGCTGCAGTGGCATGTTGGAATATTTCTCTATTACAAAAAATACTCATAAACTGGGAATTAACATATATAAGCCGTGCTCTTTTTGGAATAGAGTTGTCAGACTTTGCCTAAAAATCCAAAATGACTATGTCCATAGGTAAGGGCTTTTGCACCGTTAGCTGCATCTTCGCAGGAATTTAAATAAATAAAACGATATTGACATACATGTATACGAATAATTGCTAAGTTATTATGTTGATCTTACTGAAATCACAGGAAGTCTGGAGGCCCCTACTTACGTATGACCCCTTGTTGGTTGTGGGTCATGGGTAAGAACGGGCTGGCTTCAGTAGGGGCCTCCAGACCCAGTGAGATTTCAGTTGTTGTACGGTGGTAGGGTATGAGGCTGGAATGCCTTGATCACTGGTTCGCATCGCTTCACAGCCCCAATGGATTTTCTCAATAATAATAATAATAATAATAATAATAATAATAATAATAATAATAACAATAATAATAATAATATCAATAATAATAATAATAATAATAATAATAATAATAATAATAATAATAATAATAATAATAATAACAATGCACGAGGGAATCACACTAGTCTGATGTAACAATAAGACAATCAATTTGATCAGTGCTGGAGGGTAATGAGAACTGGAGCTGGAGCATATTAAGCTGCAGGAATATGAACTCCAATACCTTTACCAGAGTGCATGGGAGTTAAATAAAAAAAACTGCATTAGCTTCAGCAGGTACCTCAGGCTGCAATTTAGGTTCACTGGAATCCCAGGGAATAAAAGTTATTCCATGTCATGGTCCTGAGGTAAGGTACGTGGCTTGGAAGTATTAAGGCCAAGGGTTCGAATCTTGAACATTGCTACAACTGATTTTCTCATGAATGATAATAATAATAATAATATAGTACTCTTTCAGAGTTTAGCCAGAATGCAATAGTGAGAATTTCCATTGGGGAAATTTCTGATGTTTTCATCAGAAAATTGGATACATTAAATGATCTGATGTTCACATCACTGAAATATAAAAAAACAATAAATAAAAACGAAATGAAAAACAATAACAAAATAAAAAATAAACTATACTGATGAAATGAATGGTATGGTAAACAACACAGCTCAATTCCAATGCAATGTCCCACAAAATAATTAAATAAAAATCAAAATAAATCAAAATCTACGAAAATTCAATTTATCAATGCAATCAGAGAAATGGAATCAAAACATATTTAGTATTGCGTATGTTGCTATTATGTAAAACAGATGGCGCTGTTTAAAAAAAAAAATGTTGTTACCTGTCACAGGGGTGGCAATTATATAGTAGGTATATAAAAACACACGCGTATTCGAATGGAATATTGTGTTAAAATTTAAAAGCAATCAGTGAAGAACTTCTGGAGATAACAACGTGTGTTGCTCTAATGATGTAATGCTCCAACGTGTAATGCTCTAATAAACAACACTGTTTAAAAAAAAACATTTTTTCCAGTCTCATGTGAGGCATGTATATAGTGGGTATATAAAAACACGTGCCTGTTAAAATTTCAAAGCAATCGGTAAATAGGTTCCAAAATTTTCCCTCACATAAAAAACACATGAACAACACAGTTTTTCTAAAAAGCATGTTTATTTTCTGTCACAGATGTAACACCTATATAGCATGTATATAAAAACACTCTCAGATGCGAATGGAACGTTGTGTGAAAATATCTAAGCAATCGGTGAATAACTTTCGGAGATTATTGATTTTGAGAAAACGAACATCTACATTTTTATTTATATAGGCAGTGTGCGTTGGTTCATAAAAAAAAGAATGTTTTTACCTGTCACAGGTATGGCATCCATACTTATACTTATGAAATGAACAGTATGGTAAACAACACAGCTCATTTCCAACGCAATGTCACCGAAAATAATTAAAACAAAATGAAAATAAATTGAAATCTATGAAAATTAAATTCATCAATGCAATTGGAAACAGTGAAATGGAATCATAACATATTTAGTTTAGCGTGTGTTGCTATTTTGTGCAACAGATGATGCTGTACTTAAAAAAAAATGTTTTTACCTGCCACAGGTGTGGCATCTACATAGTATATATATATAAAAACAAGCGCTAATTCGAATGGAACGTTGTCAAGATTTCAAAGCAAAAGGTGAAGAACTTTCAGAGATTACAGAGTGTGTGGCTCTTACGTCCAACAGATAGTGTTGTTTTTCAAAAAATGCATGTTTTTTTCCTGTTCCAGGTGAAGCATGTATATAGTGGGTATATAAAAACATGCACCTATTCCAATGCAACGTGGTGTCAAAATTTCAAAGCAATCGGTAAAGAGGTTTCGAAGAATCCCTCACAAGAAAAATACATGAAAAACACAGTTTTTCAAAAAATCATGTTTTTCCCATCACTGACGTGACATTTATATAGTATGTATATAAAAACCCTCTTTGATGCGAATGGAACGTTATGCAAAAATTTCAAAGCAATCGGGGAAGAACTTTCGGAGATTAGCAATTTTGAACAAATATATATATTTTTATTTATATAGATTGTGTGAAAACAAGATTCACTTACTTTGCCTTTGTGGCCAAGGTATCCTGTACCCAACGCCAACACAGGAATATGTGATCCTGAACTGAGAGGAAGTGTTGGAATTTTCGTCATGGCGGCAGCTGCCCTATGCATCACCCTGGTAACAAATATACAGGCAAGATGTTGATCACTAAACATCACCAATGATCCATTCTAAAATAAATATCATTAAAGTTAAAATTTCAGTTAATTATTCACAAGTGAGAGTGAAACTTCTTACGTGGATGTCAGTTAATATACCATCGAAATCTATAAGATAGGAAATATATCTGCCAGTACAAGGAAGATATCCTGTCCATGCCAGACGCTTGGGGCATGACTTACAATACTCTGTAGTGTTACTTAACTGGTGGGTATTACAGACAATCATAAGGGGCTTGGTGCCTAAATATCTGTGCGTGTGTGTGTATTTATTTACTTACTACTTAGGGGAAACACGCTTGACTTCTAAGGTCAGCTTACAGAGAACGGTGATGAGTACCACTTTTTTTTGGAGTGGTCGCAGTAACGCAGAATGACTTGAAGCTGGCATTAGATTTGCCATCAGAATCCACCCCGCCCAACAACTTGTCAAGCTCCCAGAGGGCATCAACGACCGCCGAATGACACTCCAGCTCCCACTTGAAAGCAATAAGAGTGCAACACTTATCAGTGTGTATACCTCAACCATGACCAACCCAGATGACATCATGGAAATATTCTGTGAGGAACTCTACAACCTCATTGCAGCAGTCCAAAATCAGAGAAGCTTATTATTCTCGAGGACTTCAATGTCAGAGTAGGGACTGACTACCAGACCAGGGAAGGGATCATTGGAAGAAATAACACTGACAAGTGCAACAGCAACGGCCTTATGCTCGTCACGGTGTGTGTTACGCACGACCTCATCATCACCATCACACTGTTTAACCTTCCCAGCCGCAAGAAGACATCATGGAAGCACCCATGATCTCGGCATTGGTATCTGATTGTCATCAATAGGTAGAAAGACAGGCAGCACATGAGAGTGACTAAAGCCCTGTGTGGTGCTGACTGCTGGACTGACCATCATGTCTCTCTCTCATGTCCCTTTCTCTGCTTCATTGTGTCCACATACAAACTTTTCATCATACCCACGAGAAGACACCATAGTCAGAACACTGAATAGAGACCCAGTGTCTCTAAGCTAAAGAGCAGCAAAGTTGCTGAAGGATTCTCTGACGACCTAGAAGGCAGGATGATAGACACCCTAGAATGGCCAGAACAGCATTTAGGTGAGGTGGGCAGTCTTCAGAGATACTGTCTACTGCATCTCCGATTACAGAATGCCCCTACATCATAAGGGAAGAAAGATGCCTTTGCCAGTGCTCAAAGAATAGTGCAAAGGAATCTCCGTGAGATGCAGGACGCATGTTTAGCAAGAAGGCTGATGAAATCCAAGGTTAATGCAAACAGTCCCAACGCTACATATTTCTATCACGTTCTGAAGGTTATTTTTATTTATGTATTTTATTTATATGTACAAGAGACCTTACATTCTTCTAAAGCCACTAACACGCATAGCATTTTGGGTAGGTCCTTAACCTTAATTTTCCATGGAATACTACCTGCCAAATAATTGAACAACTACGTACCCAGTGTTACGGTGGCCTCTTCTGTTTCTCCTGTATGGCTGCTTCAAGAGTCATATCAGCTTTCTTTACTGATTCTCTGAGATGCGGGGAATCTTTTGGTATATGTGGCGACCAGAGCGGCCGCCTGATAAGGGAGAAATTTACATTATAAGTTCGTCGATAAGGGGAAATATTGCCCTGATACAAATGAAACCGTACCCCCCCTACCTGCAGATCCGCCATTTTGTGGAGGACGCCAGCCGACTGCGGATTGGCTAACTTAGGTCACGGGCGACCAATCAGAGCTCGCTGTGACGTCACCGATTGCCCCTGGTGACGCCAGCTGTGTGGTAGCGTCAGAGTTGGTCTGACTGCGAGAGGTGGAGGACGTTTCTCGGTCAGCTCTTAAGGTTTGGAGGCTCTTGGAGCCTTACTCAGTGGATTAAAACTAGCCATTGCAGCCCACCATTGTTATTGAAAACCCTGTGCTTCCGGGAAGCAAGAAGAAACCACGTTCATTGAGCAGAGAAGTGCCAAAACTTGAAGAATCTGTCGGCGACGATACTGGAGGGGCGCCACCTGACGCTTGAAGGTCTGGAAGGTGTGGTGGGCAGGCCTAGCTGTGACCGGGTCACGTTCACTGAGGATTTTGGAGGGATGACACCGTTCCTAGGGCAAGGAGCAACGCCTTGGGGAAGGGACGAGTGTGTGCATACAGTGATTAGCTCAGTACCCACCGGTAAACCAAGACTGGGATATCTGAAACTCTGGGAGTGGTTCAGCGACGACGCCAAGACTTCACGACACCTAAGGACTTGTGGAACGTTCCTGGATCGTCAAGGACCGACTCAGGAAGCGTGGGAACCTCACACCATCGAGGGACAGGCGTCGTGAGTCAGGAATGGAAAAGGTAGATCAATTTCCCTCCCATTACCCCTTGTTTGAGTAGGCTAGATAGGCCACGGTATTTACCTATGTATGTTACAGTATAACATTGATACATTAGTAGTAGGATAGGCTGCAGGGCAGCTTGTGTCCAGGACTGTTGAAGAGGACAGTGTGTGTGGACGACGGGGCAGTTGAAGATGAGGTGACCGACGTTGACGAAGCGGCCCCTCTGTGAGAGAGTGTGTGGCCCCTTTTAAATCTGCCCATTTGAAGGAGTTGTTGGAGGTCGTGAAAGAAGAGTTGCTGACGATCTCCAGATTCTTTATTCTTTTTTCATTTCCCGTATTGATTTTAATTGTATATGTAATAATGTAGCTTATATCAGTAAATTCACATATTTTATCATTGTGTTTAAGTGTGCCTCCGTAATAATTTCTATGAGCATACACGAGGGATATTATAGTCCCACCTAGTGAACATCCCGTTTTCTACAGAAATTCTTAGTGGCTGGAGAATGGTAAAGCAGCACAGACTTTTATGGAAGTGTACCTTGGGCTGTCAAACCAGTCTCAACCCTGTAGGAATAGCAACACTTTGGCAACAAGCAGTATAGAATACACCCACTGAACTGCACTGCTGGGGTGCAGAGATCGCAACCCAGCTAGCGACCTTGTTAAAAGAAGATAGAGAAGGCAGGCGCGAAAGAAATTCCTGCAACTTTTTGTCTGGCAGGCAAGACTCAGAGGAAGTTATTGTTAAAAGGTAAGCCTGGGACTTCCTTCACTTCTCCATGGGTCTAGGCCAGAATTGCTAATAGCAGTTTTCCCGTGGTAGACTGAAGGGCTCCCAGGGTGAATCAGTGGCACCCCTAGTGATGGGGGCAAAGACCTGCGGTGGTGGGTATTACTGGTCCTCCCATGTGGGACCAGGAGACTCTGGTGAGTCCCGAGAGTCGGAAGGGCTGAGTATTCTGCCTTCTGAGCCCCTAGTAGCCGATTGCTAGCAGAGCCCCAGCCCACCCCCAACCCCCCTGTGACACCAGTCGCTGCTGGGTGAACAGAGGCATATAGTTAAGGATTAGCGGCTACACAATCCTCCCTGGCCAGGATACAAACCCAGGCCAAATCACCTGCAAAGTGCACATTAAGTGTGTTACCACTGCGCCATGGAGACTGTCGTTATATATGGACTACAATCGTTTGGCTCCACATCCCTCCTCAGTGCAGATGGGCTTAACTGCTAACAAAGAAGCAGATCTTAGACAGATTGATTGTGTACTCTTTTGATCAGGTCCTTAACTGCCCTGCCGCAATCATCGATGAGGCCATTGCTCGACTACCTTAAGTGGAGATCAACCAGGACCTTAATAAATCTTCCACAGAAGAAGTCAGAAAGGCCATCAAGCAGCTTTCTTGTGGTAAAGCGCCAGGATCAGATGCAATCCCTGCTAAAGTGTACAAAACAGGAGGATCAGCCATGATGCAGAAACTGACAAAGCTCTTCCCGTCCATGTTAAATGAAGGGAAGGTCCCACAACAGTTAAAAGGTGTCAGCATAGTTCACATTTACAAGAGGAGAGGCAACGCCAGTCCTGCGATAATCCCCGAGTATTTCACTTCTGTCCATCGCCAGGAAGTTCCTTGATCGTATCCTACTACACCTTCAGCAGGGTCTCCTCCCAGAAACCCAATACGACTTTCACACTAACGTGGAACTGTCGACATGATATTTGCCTCACGCCAGCTCCAAGAAAAATGTCAGGAGCAACATAGTGATCACTTCGTGACCTTCGTCGACCTGAGCAATGCCCTCGATTCGGTCAGCAGAGATGAAGGTAATGGAGAAGTTTGACAGTGAGCTGTTTCCCTCAGGCGCCTGCAGGCCATTACAATTTGAAGGAAACTGCCATAAGATATTTCCTGTTCGTCGATGACTGAACCATCCACGCCAGCACAGAGCAAATGATGCAGCTCGAAATTGACTGCTTCTCACAAGCCTGCGACAACTTCGGTCTCATCATCAGCACCTAAAAGACTAAAGTCATGTACCAACCCACACCAGGTATACCCTACAATGAACTGCACATCACTGTCAAGAGGAAGAACCTGTTCACCTATCTTAGCACTATACTCTCAAGAAAGGTGAACATAGACGCAGAAGTTAACAAGAGGATCGCCAAGGCCAGCACTGCATTTGGAAGATTCCGTGAGAATGTCTGGGAGCGGAAAGGCTTATCATCCTTACTACGAAACTGAAGGTCTATCATGTAGTGGTACTCACCAGTCTTCTCTACGTCAGTGTGATCTGGACTGTCTACAGTTGACACGCCAAAGAGCTCAATCACTTTCACTTGGGTAGTCTCTGCAGACTCTTCCACATCAGGTGACACGACGAAATCCCAGATAAGGAGATCCTGGAAGGGGCCGGTATTCCCAGTGTCTAACACCCTCCTACAGAAAACTCCGGCTATGATGCGTGAGTTTTCAGGCAATGTTGTTAGAATGTCTGACAGCCAATGGCCGAAACAGCTAATGTATGAGAATAATGCCAGGGCACACGTTTAGTTGGGGAACAGAAGAAATAATTTATGGTTTAATGGTTTCGTCGAAGACATCATAAGAAGGAAAGTGAAACGCCATGCAACCTCTGAAGAGACAACTAACACAACACCTATACCCCCTATTAGACTATTTTACAGGAACTTCTTTTCCACAGCTCATAAAACGGAGGAAAGGGTCCAGAAAGATATTGTTAATAGAAACGTTATTCCTACAGACAAAAATCAGAGGATACAACTGACGATTTACTATAAAACCAGAAAAACGGCCAGCCTACTCATGAGAAACTCTCCAGACACAAAGCAGAACGCTTTAAAAGAGACCAACGTCGTCTATGCCTTCAAATGCCCTCTTGGGGACTGTAAGCTCCAAAAAAAACAATATATAGGCAAGATAACAACATCTCTTTCTAGGCGTTTAACGATGCATAAGCAACAGGGCTCCATTAAGGAACATATAATCTCTTCCCACAACCAAACCATCGCCAGAGAAATCCTAGTAAACAACACAGAAATCATCGATAGATACAGCGATAGCAGACGGCTTGACGTTTGAGAGGCACTGCACATTAAGAAGTCAACACCAGCAATCAACAGCCAATTAATGCACAACTATATTCTACCCACCTCAAGACTCCGCTCCAATATAGAAGCATCAAGAAATATGGACCAATAGGCTTTCTACAATCACTTCCATTTCAATACCCATTGTTTCGTGTTCTGTCTTGTGTTGATGAAATTAATACCCTATTAAATACCACCTCACCCCATCCACCTCACTCAAATGTAGATATAAACAAATCGGAGATATGTAAGTTCTATTCAGTTGTGTATGTGTAAAGTCTTTGAAAATGTAATAAGTTTTACGAAACGCGCTCAAGTGTCGCGTCAGACTAGAAATAAAAATGAATTTTGGAGAATTGATTTTTGAATTACCTCCAACAGTGAAAAGAAATGTACGAAAGATTGAGAAAATTCGTGTTAGAATTATTTATCTTACTTTTTCGGTCATATTTAATAATATATGTCTACAGGAAAGACTGCTACCAAAATATACTAATATATATATATATATATATATATATATATATATATATATATATATATATATATATATATATATATATATATATATATATATATATATATATTATCTCAATTATATATATATATATATATATAATTGAGATTAGGAGTTTAAATGATTAGTCTATTGGTCAAATAATTTGAATGCCAGCCTAAAAATGCCAACGCATTTTATCAAAAGCGATGTGGATTTAGTTATATGTAGGACAGAGATTAGTTAAAATTCAATGAAAGCATGACAGTCATATTCCTTACGGAAATGAAGTAAGCAAACCTTTCTTGACATCACGTCAAATATTTAATATCTTCTCTTTGGCAAGAGGAAGGGTGTTTAGCTGGAAGGCTAAAGCGCCAACCACCTTATTTGCTTTGTGTATCGGATAAGATCTACATTAGATTTTAACTGTAATCTTGTTGATATCCTCCATGCCTGGAGTATCAGGGTGAGAATTCAGGCTGTTGATAAAGGTTTTGTAGTCTTTCGTCGCAGCTCTATCATACATTTCCTTGCCTCATCCAGGACTATCTACAAGAGGTTCTAAGGCCATCTAAACATATGAGTTATATGAATCTTCATATTCGCCAGTCTAATTTTCCAAGTTGTGCTTCGAAGTGAATATTGTTTGGAGTCATTATAATAAACATGTTATTGGGTTACTTGATCTGAGCAGTGGGTCATGTGTCCCTTTGGACTGTTTGATATTACACATAAGTTCAGTATTAAAGTTTCCAACTGGAAAAATACGTTTGGAGTATGGGAGACGTTGAGGCCAATACAGAGGTCAAGAATGCCACTATCGATATGCGACGATTGAAGGTCAAAGCAGATGAGCAGATGTAAAATCTGTTCATCATCGTGACAAGATAATAGTGTCAACAGTCCATTGCCGTTACGATTACCGTATAGCAAGCAGGTTAAAAATATTGAGGGCAGAATTTCCCTAATAAACCTTCACGCCCTTGAGTTCTTGTACGTGTGAGAGGTCGATGAGCGAGGATCCTTTTAACATACAAAATACAAGAATTACTGGAAATATGGGTTAATTATAAAGACGATCCCAGGTGAGAACTCTGCATTCCTGAAGCCAAACATCATCAATGGGGTCTGTTGTCGCTTTGTGGTGTATATACTTATAACACAAATTAATAAATACAGTCATTACTGCAGATTATGAGAGAACGATGATCATAACTCACCTGGTGGTAGAATATAACAAGTTGAGAGACAAGGTGGCACTCTGGCACTCTCCTGGACCTCACACACTCACACCACCTACTGGCCTGAGAGCGCTGTAGCGGCCCGCTGCGGCCCAGGATGCCATCGCATGATTGCTCATCACTATTTCCTCGCTCTTGTTTTTTGCACCATGGTGTTGCGAAGAGACGAATCATCCATCAAATGTCTTTTGTTTGTCCGAATATGTATACCTCACTGAAGTGTGTTTGTATTAATATTTGAGAGTTTATGAATATTGTGTAATCAATGTGCGTGCATGTATGTATAGATATATTTACAGGGTTCAACTTTAGGTATTAAGCTCCGGATTTGCAGTTACTGGTCAGATAATGCAATGATGAGCTTAATGCAGTCTCTCTACAAATGAAAATTTCATTCATTCGAATATATTTGTATTTTTATACTTTGCGAAGTTTGGGATCAAGCTCCAGCTCTTGAGCCCCGCGTCTTAGTTCTCCACCATGAGTTGAGTTATCCTCTGCTAAATCTTCTATCTCTGGGGTTATTGACGGTCATCAAGGGCACCACTATGATCTGAAAAAGCAGAAAATATATTTAATGCTGGACACAGTTCACTAGTAAAGTAAACTAGTGGGTTATGTGTCCCTTTGGACTGTTCGATATTACACGTAAGTTCAGTCTTAAAGTTTCCACCTGGAAAAACACGTTTGGAGTCTGGGAGACGTTGAGGTCAAGAATGCCACTATCGATATGCGACGGTTGAAGGTCATGCAAAATCTGCTCATTATCGTGACAATATAATAGTGTCAACAGCCCATTGCCGTTATGATAACCGTATAGCAAGTTTGATAAGCAATCAAACTTGTCTAGGCCTCGTATAGTGCATACATGTTTTATGTAAGGTACTGTTGACAAGGGCCGGGATTGCTGACTTAGGGCAGTATGGGTTCTACAGTTACTATCCACATTTGTGGCTTTCAATTTGATGTATATAAAGAGAATTAAACGTTAACATTTTAGGGAACAACAATAAATTTTGTTACGTTCTACCAACAGCTGCTGTAAGTGCCTTCAGGTCGGGAGGCTGGACAACGGTCATGAAATATAATTACATAATACGTTAGTTACATAATACATAATAATTTAGTTACATAATACAACGGTATTATGTAACTTAATTATCACAGACGCAACGTACTTAACTAAAGATATTTTTGGTTCAATTCATGAGCGTTTTTTGTGCCTCTGTAACCATTATAAGTATAACCATATGTATAACCACTATAACAATAAGTATAACCATTATAATTAGGAGGGAGTGTGTTGGGGACGGGTAGGTGGGGGTTTCGAAGCATGGACGGACCGTGGATGCGGGTGGGGGTCGCAGCGTGGATGGAGTGTGGAGGGGGGACGGGTGTTGAGGCATGGACGGAGCATGGAGGGAGGTGGGGTGGAGGTCGCAGCGTGGAGGGGTTGGGGAGGAGGCGAGGAAGGTGGGGGTAGGCGTGCCTGGGCAGGAACAAAGTTATGATGACAATATTTTGTGTAGAAATAGGTGCACGAAGGTGTGTTCTTATGTAACAATTAATACCTAATGAACTCTTAATAATATGGGTTTGTAAGACTGAACTTCAGCTCCTGGGCTGAAGCTCCTCTTCATCCCTCGGTCATCTATGGTTAAAAACCTCCGACTCCTCTTAAAGGAAATATGGCGTCCACTCCCTGACCACCGTCCATTATCTGACCCCCGTCCACTCCCTGACCCCCGTCCATTCCCTGACCACCGTCCACTCCCTGACCCCCGTTCACTCTGACCCCGTCCACTCCCTGACCTCTGTCTACTCCCTGACCACGTCCACTCCTTGACCACCGTCCACTCCCTGACCACTGTCCACTCCCTGACCACTGTCCACTCCCTGACCTCCGTCCACTCCCTGACCTCCGTCCACTCCCTGACCCACCTCCACTCCCTGACCACCGTCCACTCCCTGACCACCGTCCACTCCCTGACCTCCGTCCACTCCCTGACCACCGTCCACTCCCTGACCACTGTCCACTCCCTGACCACCGTCCACTCCCTGACCACCGTCCACTCCTTGACCACCGTCCACTCCCTGACCTCCGTCCACTCCCTGACCACCGTCCACTCCCTTACCCCCGTCCACTCCCTGACCCCTGTGACGACTTCGGCGCCATCTACGATCCGGGTGCCGAACTATGCAAGTTGACTCTCCCAGTAATCATAGCTTCCCATCCTTTAGTCTGCCAAGCTGAAGGGTGAATAGGAACCAGAGGCAGGCTAGGGAAGACAGTGAAGTCGGGACAGTGGAAGACAGAGGTCGACGTGGATGGACTAGCCAAATGGGCTGGTCGAGCGTTGTGGACTTTACTCCTGGATGGACTAGCCTAGTGTGCTGGTCGAGCACTGTGGACTTCTGGATGGACTAGCCAAGTGGGTTGGTCTAGCGCTGTGGACTTCTGGATGGACTAGCCAAGTGGGTTGGTCGAGCGCTGTAGGCGTTACTCTTGGATGGAATAGCCAAGTGGGCTGGTCGAGCACTGTGGACTTTACTTTTGGAGGCGCTATCCAGTGGGGCTGGTCGAGTGTTGCAGGTTTTGTTGCTTGGGCGTACCAGCGAGTGCGCAAAGAAGACCTCGGCAGAAGCACTTTGTGATTGTCAACTGTGAAGCAGGCTAGCATAAGGACTAGCAACTCCAATCCTTTTGATCTCTCGTAGCAATATAAATATATATATATATATATATATATATATATATATATATATATATATATATATATATATATATATATATATATATATATATATATATATATATATATATATATTACATAATATATATTTTGGTAGCAGTCTTTCCTGTAGACATATATTATTAAATATGACCGAAAAACTAAGATTAATAATTTTAACACTAATTTTCTCAATGTTTCTTATATTTTTTTTCACTGTTGATGGTAACTGAAAAATCAATTCTCCAAAATTCATTTTTATTTCTAATCTCACGCGACACTTGAGGGCGTTTCGTAAAACTTATTACATTTTCAAAGACTTTAGTTTACACACACACACAACTATAACTGAACAGAGTTTAAACATCTTCGATTTTATACCTGCATTTGGGTGAGGTGATATGTTACAACAGTTTTGGATGAGGTGAAAACAAACTTTCAACACAAAACAGAACACGAAATAATGGGTATAATATTTTGTAAGTTAAAGGGAAGAATGGAAGTAACTGCAAAGGGCCTATTGGCCCATATTTCTTGATGCTTCTATATTGGTGCGGAGTCTTGAAGTGGGTAGAATATAGTTGTGCATTAATTGGCTGTTGATTGCTGGTGTTGACTTCTTAATAAGTAGTGCCTCGCAGATATCTAGCCGCCTGCTATCGCTGTATCTATCGATGATTTCTGTGTTTTTTGTTAATACTTCTCTGGTGATGGTCTGGTTGTGGGAAGAGATTATATGTTCCTTAATGGAGCCCTGTTGCTTATGCATCGTTAATCGCCTGGAAAGAGATGTTGTTGTCTTGCGTATATACTGAATTCTTTGAGGCTTACAGTCCCCAAGTGGGCATTTGAAGGCATAGACGACATTGGTCTCTTTTTAAAGCGTTCTGCTTTGTGTCTGGAGAGTTTCTCATGAGTAGGTTGACTGTTTTCTTGGTTTTATAGTAGATCGTCAATTGTATCTTCTGATTTTTGTCTGTAGGGATAACGTTCCTATTAACAATATCTTTCAGGACCCTTTCCTCCGTTTTATGAGCTGTGGAAAAAAAGTTCCTGTAAAATAGTCTAATAGGGGGTACAGGTGTTGTGTTAGTTGTCTCTTCAGAGGTTGCATGGCGTTTCACCTTCCTTCATATGTCTTCAACGAACGGCTTCTCCTATGGTTTTGTTGAAGACATTGGAGAAGCCCCCCCCCCCAACTCTCTGACCCCCACTCACTCCCTGACTCCCACTCACTTCCTTACCTCCACTCACTCCCAGACCTCAACACACTTCCAATCCCCTGTCCTCTTCCTGACCATCAACCACTCCCTGATCTCCACCCCACACCCTGACTACCACCTACTCCCTGACTCCCACCCACACCTTGACTCCCACTCACCCTCGGACTCCCGCCCCCTCCATCACACTGAAATGTCTGGGAGTAAGGTGTCCAGGAAGAGCCTGAAGATTTAGTACACGAACGCCGACGGAGTTACATATAAAGCAGAGAAAATTAAAGATTGTGTAAGTAAAAATTACCTAGATTTGATTACAATAGTGGAAACAAAAATAAATGGTATGGTCTATTATGCAATATTCTCAGGGGGATTCTAAGTGACAAGGACAGAAAGACAACAAAGCCAAGACGGAGTTGCACTCAGAGTAAAACAGGAGTGGAAATTTTAAGAACTCAAGAATCAGAATGAAAATGTATACACAGACTTCATCATGGGACACTGACAGCAGTTGGAAAATGAATTGTGGTTAGGTTCTGGTGATTTACAACCCCCCACCAAACAACACAAGGCCCAGGCAGGAATATGATGACAACAACAAAGCATACGTAGACACATTAAAGAGAGCAGCAACAGTGGCACACAGAATGAGAGCTAAACTTTTAGTCACGGGGGACAAAATCATGGAGAGGTTGACTGGGATTCCAGAAATCCTCATGGTGAGGAATAAACGTGGGGAGAAAAAAAACGTACGAAGTTGTAGAAGGAAACTTCTTAACCTAACATATAAAGGAGGACACAAGAGAACGGGGAGGAAACACACCAAGCCTTCTGGACTTGATTTTCACCCAGAATGAGGAAACATGGAAAACTTTGAGCATTAAGTACCACTAGGAGAAAGTTACCATTATGTCCTGGTATTCGACTACATGATGAAATTCAGAACAGTGCCCATTAGACAAGGAGTCAGGGAAGGGAGAGGAGACTATTAAAAAGAAGACTACATGAAAGTAAGAGAGTATCTGGGAAATGTGTAATGGAGGAAGAACGGAAGAACCCAGTGGGAAGACGGTCCAGGAAGTGATGGACAAAGTAAAACTGAAGTACAAAGGGGCAGAAGAGAGATTCATACTACCATTAAGGGTAAAAAGTTGGAAAACATATAATAACCCGGAGTTCAATAGGTAGTGCCAGGAAGCAAATACAAAATGCAGGAGGGAGTCGAGGAAATATAGAAAGCAAAGGACAGGTAAACTGGAATAGATGCAACAGTGTAACGTCCGGATTGTAACGTATCGGAAATTGGAGAAGGAAAATAAAATTACTCAAAGAATGAGGTAGGTAATGAGATGGAAGGGAGGAGGAAGAGTGGTTAGGAGAAAGGGAAAATTTTAGAATGAGAGAACATGGGGGGGGGGAAGGAAATAGGTAGAAAGGATGAAAGTGTTAGAAAGTAGGAAAGAATAGTAGAAAGTGCTGCCACCATCCATTCAATAGTTACTTATAAAACAAGGAATGTAACTTGTCTGCAGAATAATATTATCTAATGTTATCACGCATCAACAGAAAACATGTAATCATATAGTCAAGAATTTTAAATCATCTTCAGCAAGTACGCTTCAAAGTGCTCTCCACTCTACCTTTCACTGTCCAAGATCTAGGGATCATAATTAAAGACAATTTAAAAAGTAAGTTAATCATTCATACATTTACTATTAAGGGTATCATAATTCAACCATTTCAGTTGATATTCGAATGTCAACATTAATTCAGAATTAAAGTCAACACATAACAAATTGAGAGCAAATACAGCTGACTGCTCCTGAAATCACCTACCTCTTAAATATGAAAATACAATATGCAGTAACCTTACAAATTCACTCACTAAAGTCTCTGAGTATAAAATAGTAGAGATGGGGGGAGGGGGGAGGGGGGTCCAGCTGAAAAGACAGTCCCCACCCGATCTGCTGGAACCTTTATGGTCAACACATCCTCCTGTTTAGATAGTACCTATTGTGACGATCGTCAATAGTCAGAATGTGTAAATTCTTAACTTTTAGACAGTAGTATACTGACTAGTATTATAGATTGTGTGTTGGTGGTGTTGTCGTGTTGTTCCTCCTTTGCAGACAACCCAACCCACAACTCAGTAGAGTGCTTATACCTCGCTAGGAGATCACACTAGGCGCTTCTGGCTCTTGGAGAGGGGCTCAACGTCACATATTTAGGGGATGCGGCTCCAACACTTAGCCTCGTTGTCACGTGCACACACCCACTTGAGCCGCTGTGACTTCCCACTCTCTCCTTATGTGATATGATCTCCTCAATCCCCTTTAACTTACTAATCTTCCATCCTACCCTGTCCACAGCGGTGGTTCTTGGTTCTCTCTCTCTCTCTCTCTCTCTCTCTCTCTCTCTCTCTCTCTCTCTTCCTTTACTATTTTCTGGGAAGCCTCACTAGGACAAGGACAAACACCAGCAAATTGGAATACATTTACTGGACGAAGCACATACACAATACATACACACATATAATAATAATGAATCCTATACTCTATACTATTACAATCAGGTTGCATTCCAACACCATCAGAACTCTATTATCAGTTTACCAAGTGGTATCCTATCTTCTGATTCACCACCTGATACTATCAACCTCCTCAAGTTGATCAAGTCTACATACACTGTTGCACCATCAGCAAGAGAATATATATATGTATCTATAAATGTGTACAAAGAAAATCAGCATGTGAATGCAATAACATATATCAGTACAAATGTTCCTTGATAAACAACAATGATCAATCGATCACTCTATCAGTCTTAGAACACATGCATCTGTAGGTAATCCAGCCTACGACTGTAACTCTAAACTTCAATATAAAACACTCCTTGACATAAGAATGTAAACACTCACTCACCTCTCACTGCGTCTTGCATGCTAATGACAACCAAACACTATCAACTCCCTACAAGTAATCCACCAGAACGTCCCTTCCACCTCTGGAAGTTCACTACCCTGATATCTTTAGGTTCTTCCGGGCTTAACTACCAGGATCCTCTGCAGCTCTTCCAGGCAGCTACCATGAAGTTTCCTTGAGCAACTACGGTGCTTCACCCTTCTGCTAGGTTCCTACATAGCTCTCTTGGCTGCTACACCATGAAGTTCCCTCGAGTAACTATGGTGCTTCACCACCTCTACAGAAGCACGTGACACTCCTCTTCACTGCTTCTCCTCACAGCTCCAGGTCCTCTGCTCCACTACCTTGGAGTCTCATCAACTACTTCATCTGTGCTGGCTTCGAAGTTCTCAGCAACTTCTTCCCCAAAGACAAACCTGCAACCCATTGACACTCCAATGAAATTGTTTCCCCTTTAACACATAAACAAAAATCACCACACAATATGTTTGCATCAAACCTCTATCTGTCCTCTACATACAGTGAGAGTGGACTCCCCTGTGGGGCGGGTCCATACTCCACCTCGCCCGGCGGCGGTCCTCACTCACGCTGGGAGGGTCGTCCGCGTCAGGAGCCGGGCTCCCTCAGTTGCCTGCCAGCGCTCAGAGGAGACGGATGTCGCTCCGTGTTCCTCCCTCTCCACTCTCTTATTTCAGGTTTTCTGCCTTATTAAGACATGTCTAACTTACCAATAAACATTGCTACTGTCGCTGGGCACACGACCAACTACAAGCAATCACTATGAACTGGCATAAATCGTGCTTACCACAGATTATCTGGTCGAGGGCGCTCCTCCCTCTGACGAAGCTTGGTCAGGGCGCTTCCACGGCCCACAATAATGCCTCTGGGCGGTTTAATAAACACTCCTCATCGCCCAGGACTTGAGACCACACATCCTTAGGCTCGATTCCACAGCTGGTACGTCTGCACACTTCTCTTTGAAATATATCACTAGGGGTTCCTTTCTGACGTGAGCTCAACGGAGCGCGGCTTTCCCTTTCGATGTCTGGCGCTCAAGTGAGGTCAAAGCCCTCCAGAAGCGAGCCTCACACCTCCAGCAAAATGTCCACATCTTCTAACCAGTCATTTATCTGTTTTCTTCTTCACTGCTCATAATCTTAAATTGTTATTTAAATCCTACCAACTATTTTACATATGTGTTATCACCTCTATATTTCCTATACCTTCTAGTTAGGTCAGGCTTGCTGAATAACTTTCAAGGGGGAGACTCGTTTCTCCTGTAGGCTGAGATCATAGCACTAGTAAGTAATTTTTGTTAAATAAATTAACCTAAAACACAAATTTAAATATTCCTAGGCCTAGCACACATATGTATTATATTGGGCTTCAAGATATCGTGTATTAGGCCTTGGGTGGTTAGGATAGTTTGTCAAAGCAACACAAGTTAAAAACAGTTTTCTGGTTTGTACAACTTAATAGTTCAGATTTATACGTTCTAGTTTCGTTGTACGTCGGAATATATACAGATGCATCATTACTATAAGTACTATCAAAACAGGAAGATGGGCTGCTCTGGTGTAGCAAGACTTCTCTCCGTATCTATTTATCTGTGTGTCTCTAACGTACAGTTCCACGGATATTTAAGGGGCCACCAAGGGCTAAGCTCCGTCAACCAGGAGATAGCCTCTGTCTATCTTCCTACAATACCAAGGCAACGACTTGTCTTTAATCTGTTTGATGGAAACAACGGTCAACCGTCTGCAATTATCAGCTTAGCAGAGAGCGAGGTCACAAGAGGCGACCAGACCTGAAGGCATCCTGTTACAAATAACACTTGCAATGTGTGACTTTTGAATGCTGAGGGTCGACCACATGGCGCCGCAAATAGCTTGTGTGACTGACTCTCGGTGTATGTGAAATATTAAGTAAAACCATTTATTGTGTTACAACAGGGCCATGAATGACTACACAAACATAAGAAGATTAGTAGAAAGAAACTATGAAAATTACATTGCCTCCAAAGCAAAAACCAAACAGAAACTACTACATAGAAATATAAAAAGAAAAATGACAGTGAAATACCAAGTGATCAGGTTACGAAAAAAGGGGAAGCCGGCCAGTATTCAGAAAATGATTAAAAAAATTGTGAGGAGGGCTCAATGCCTGCTTCCATGGAGTGTTCACTACTGAACCTGAACAGCTCCCACAGCTCAATGAGGAAGTATCCCCTGATGAGAAACTACTAAATATGGAGGTAACAGCAATGGCAGTAAGAATACAGCTAGCATTACTGGATGTAACTAAAGCTACAGGGCCAGATAGAATATCACCATGGCTGTTAAAAGAAGCAGCACAGGCCCTCAACATACCTCTAGCACTATTCTATAATGAGTCGCTAACACAGGGGGACATGCCCAGCTGCTGAAAGAAGGCAAATGTGGTGTCACTCTAAAAGAAAGCAGATCGAAAAGAGACCCTTAACTACTGACCAGTGTTGCTCACAAGCATCCCTTGGAATGTACTTGAAAGAATTCTAAGGCTAAGAGTTGCACACCTAGGAAGAATTATATTTGTAAGTAAACAACAACCCGGCTTTAGAGAAGGGAAATCATGCTTGACGAACCTCCTGGAATTTTATGATAAAGTAACGAGAATAAGGAAAGACAGTGAAGTATTGCATATTTGTGTGTTATGGACTGTGTTATGGTGCACTGTCCTATATCTTCCCTTATCCAGCGAGAAGAGTCATATTTATACCCCCTGCAGCTTCCCTGAGTTGCAGGGATTCGTTTGACATAGATAACTGCTAGGAAGAGTACTTATTCGGGAATAAAACTGTTATTTTGGTTTTGACTTGAAAAGGGGCTTATGCCCCTAGTGCATACAAAATGACGACGATCTCGACAAAAGGGCTCCAAAAACGTGAAGACCCCAGCAAGCTAGCGATTGGCTGGCTGTGGTCAACTAATGAGCGTAGCTAATGAGAGCCCGCCCCTGGGGACTGTGACGTCACTGGGAGGCCTGCCTCACAACTTGCAGAGCACTGAGTACTCAGAAATTCATAGCGCTTCGTTGAGAGCGGACGTACGCTGGTTGAGCTCTCAAGTTCCGAGGTCCAGGAGCCTCATTCAATGTAGTAACGGATCCTGACACGTTCACAACGACCACAGAAGACTACAACACTTCAGGGAAGTGAGAGGAAGCCAAGTTCCAGCTGTGTTAGGGTGCCGAGGACTGTGAGCTGATAGTCTTAGAGGTGTCGGAAGTAGCTACAGCAGGAGTAGTGAGTGGCTCGCCGTCAGTGGAACGCCGAGGTGCTAAGATCTGCTGTGATTGGATCACACCCACTGGGAACTCAGAAGGGAGAAGTCGCATCCGGATCCATTAGTATTTTTTCTTGGTGAAGAGGCGATTAAGGGAGACGACGTGAGCATTGATAACTCGATCAGCCAGCGACCAGGAACTGCACATATGGGAGTGAGCACAGAGACGACGCATATCTTCACGACACCTAGGAACCTGTAACTCGACCGGAACGCCGGAGAGCGACATGAGGGACCGAGGACCACGACGACCATCGGAGTCCTGGCGTCTGAGGGCAGGGTATGTTAAAAAGGTAGATCATTATTCCCTCCCATTTTCCATTGGTATTAGGCAAGATAGGCCTAGGAATATATACATAGGGCGTTACTTGAGTGTCTATCGATTATTAGTAGGTAGAGTAGGCTGTAGGGCAGCTTGCATATGTTACTGCCTGGGTAAGACATCGAGCGGCGTGAGTGGCCGAACCGTTAGAGAACTATGTGACTGTGGGAAGTGAGGTGGCTCCTGTGTGGAGGGGGGGGGGCTGGTACCCCTTTAAATTCGCCCAGTTGACACGAGTTGCCGGAGGTCACCAGAGAAGCTCTGCTGTCTACTGTTATTATTATGTACTAGCAGTACCTGGCCACGCGTTGCTGTGCTCAGCAATGCTTGTACGTTGCTGAGCGCAGCAACCTTTCCCCTGTCTCCCATTCCTCCCCGCCATTTCTTCCCTTCCCCATCCCAGTGTTCTCCCCACCATCCCCCACTCCACCGTTCCCTCGTCCTCCTAACCACTCCACACTCCACCGTCCCCTCGTTCTCTCCACAATCTCCCACTCCCCCATCCCCTTGTCCCTATTATTCCCCCTTCCCATGTCCCCTCGTCCTCTGCACCATCCCTCACTCTCCTGTCCCCTTGTCCTTCCCACCATTCTCCATTCCCCAATCTCCTCGTCTCCACCATCTCCCCCGTCCCCTCGTTCTCCACACCATTTCCCCCCTCCCCTGTCCTGCAGTCCTCAGTACTATTCTGCACTCCCGTCCCCTCATCCTGCCCACCATTCCCAATTCCCTCGTCCAATGCATTCCCAAATGATCTGATGTTCCAATCTGAAAATTGGGAACATCAAATGATCTGATGTTTCCATCACTGAAATATAAGAAAAACAATTAAAAAACGAAATGAGAAACAATTAAGAAATAAAAAACTTAGCTACTCTCATGAAACGAACTGTATGGTAAACAACAAAGCTCAGTTCCATCGCAATGTCACACAAAATAATTAAATCAAAATTAAAATAAATTTAAATCTATATAAATTCAATTTATCAATGCAATCGGAAACATTGAAATGGAATTCATAACATATTTAGTATAGCGTGCATGTTGCTATTATGTGCAACAGTTGGCGCTGTTTTTAAAAAAAAAACATGTTTTTACCTGTCTCAGAGGTGGCATCTATATAGTAGGTATATAAAAAGATGCGCCTATTCGAATGCAACGTTGAGTCAAAATTTCAAAGCAATCGGTAAAGAGGTTTCGAAGATTTCCCTCACGTGAAAAATACATGAAAAACTTAGTTTTTCAGAAAAAGGATGCCTTTTTACCGTCACAGATGTGACATCTATATAGTATATATATAAAAACCTGGTCGGATGCGAATGAAACATTGTGTGAAAATTTCAAAGCAATCGGTGAAGAACTTTCGGAGATTAACGATTTTGATCAAACGAACATTTTCATTTTTATTTATATACATTACATCATGTCATTATATGCATACTTCACTAATGTTTATATAGTTTTCTCTTCAGTAAATTCTATCAACTTTTGTTATAGCTTTTATGTGTCTCCTCCATCTCATTGATCATTGAGAATAAATGACGTTAGTTTGCACCACACTAGTACTGGCATTAAATAGAAAAGAGACCCTTGGCTGGCAACATGGTTATAGATTTGAAATAAAGGCGTTGCTGGGACGCAGAGAAGATTACTCAGCTGGTGACCAGGAAACCAAGGTGAGTACTAAGGTTACAGCCTGAGGTCCGGCAAAACTTTTGCAGGTGTAGGTGGGCAGGCCTGGTGGGGGCTTGTCATGGGGCATGCAGGTGTAGGTGGGCAGGCCTGGTGGGGGCTTGTCATGGGGCATGCAGGTGTAGGTGGGCAGGCCTGGTGGGGGCTTGTCATGGGGCATGTGTCAGAGACACTTGTCATAGCTGTGTCTCAGAGGCCTGTTAAGAATTTAGTGGTGGTGAACCTTTAAATGTTGTCTAGGGGAATAGATGATTGTACATGAGCCTAGAGCAAATCAAGGAGTAAGGTAAACAGCCTAGAACATAGACACAAATTTTTATGCAAAGACACACAAACATATTCAATAAGGTGATATCCTTACAATACATGGTCATTTAGTATTATTGAAAAGTCCCGAGCGGCTCTAGATACCCTAAGGCTCACCGTCCCAAATCTGGAACCATACACACAGCCACCGCAGCAATCAACCCAGTGACTCATATACTTACACCTCTAGGAAACCTAGACTCACTTATAAAACCTCTCCAAAATCTGTATAACTACTCTACCCTTTCTTGCATCCCTGCTAAAGTACCAAGGAAGGATTATTTGACTGTACAGCCGGAGAAAACCCCTCAAATGGCAGTATCTGTCGTTAGCAATACACTTCCCCCCTCCAGTGAAGATGACGTCCACCTCTCCTGCGTCATCGCTCCTTAATACTCTATGCTTTACATTTACAATCAAACCATCAAACCCTTTATTGACTTTATTCACCATATTCCCCATGCATGCTTTCAGATTGAGTCCATTTTTCCCTCACATAGTTAGGCTATTCCATTTCACATTATTCCTGACAATCTCCAGCTGAGAAGGTACAACTTTGCTGGGCGGAGTATTAATGGTAACTCGCGGCCTCCCTGAAATCAGCTGTAGATATTTTCATATAAAAAATTCTCCACTGTGTCCACCAACATTTTATACTTGAAACTAACCTCCACAGGAAGTAAGGTTCGTAACAGGGGGTGTCGAACATTGCAGGATCGAGCTCGAGCAGTGTGCGCTGGGCCTTCTCCTCTCCACCTTGGGTCCATGGTCAAGTAATGGAGACCGGACTAGTGGCATGACTTGGAGACTTCCCTGGGTGTGGTAAATGGTTCCCTGGTAGAGGGAGCGAAGACCCGTGGCATGGGGTTACAGGATCAGTAGCATGATCCCCCCCCCCCCGCTATTTAACTGTAACCCCAGTAACAAAAGGCCAAAGTGAGTGATGCGTGACAACTGCCATCTCTCTCCTGTTCAAGTCATCATTGAGAATCATACAATCCTGATCTGTCTCAAACCTTCTCATTAGTTTTCCATCATATGAAAACATTGACATCTGTTACGGCCACTGTGGGTCGCAACCGGGTTCTTTGCTGGTGGAACTAAAGTTCTGGTATCCAGCCCCAAGTTAGTAGTGGCTTTCAAGGAGTGAGCTCGGTAATGCAAGTAAAACACAATGGGGGAGGTGCATTGAATACGACACTTCATCAATTATCAATATATTCACATATAATTACTTTCCCATCACCTCATATATAATCCTAAAGGAAGTATTACTACACTTTATATGTACACAAGTGTCTCCCTCATAGGACACTAAACGCTCCTCGATGCTCAATTGATGCAGTCTTGTCAACTACCGTGGTTCCTCAACACACAGTACTGTCCTCAACCAGTACTGGGAAACACCAACGAGTCCACCCTGGCCACGGGCCAGCCAAAACACAGTCTCACTAGGTGCTCTTCGTGCACACCCACAATCACTCTCCAGCCTGGTGCTGGCAGAGAACATCAGCCTCGCTCTGCTGGGCCACTTCACGTATAAATACAAGGGAAGCGAACCCTTGGCAGGAGCTTCTTGCAACTCACTGGTTACACTCCTCTGTAACACATTACTGTCAGTCGCCTCTTCTGTTAGCCAGTCCCGGGTACACCGAATTCTGTCACTGCCACTTCACAGGCAGACTGTAGAACACTACACAGTTCTTCTCTGGCAGCGGCTCACTGCTTCCGTAAAGCAGAATGGAGTAGAGCGCTATTGGCGACCATGGGTAGAATGACTGTGCTCATACCACAGCAGCCCTACGTCGACTCTGTGTATACAGACACGTCATCCGTACACTGGTCTGTACATGGGACACTAGGAAATATCTCTTACGTACTCTAACATAGACATACAACTCCTCCTATAATAGATGGCGCTGATTTTCTAGGCGCCACCTCACCAGAGGTCAGCACCAGCTACCTTTCGAGCTGACTAGGACAGGACTCTAGCGTCTCTTGCTGGTATAATCCTGTCACTACTTGATGGCATCGTCCAATTTGTGGGGGGTTTCGGGAGCGAACTCACAGATGGCATTGACGTCTCTGCTCCATGCTCCGACGATGGAATCTGGTTCGTAACACCTCCCCACCAAAAAGGAATTTGGTTTGGGTTTCCACAAAAGAGAAAACAAACCAAATTAGAACGTTAGTACAAAGCCAAACAGACGCACATAAACAATGGACTGATGAGGCAAGGATGTCCTGTCAGCAAAACTGCCTTAATAGGAAACTCTGGCACAAGGAAAACTCGAAGATCATAGGCAATGACCTGCCTGATGTGACTTCCAGAAACCTTACTGGGATGCCTGTCAGAGGCACAATTGTCTCACGTGTCTTGGGTAAGGATCTACAGAGGCTGGATCTCGAGAGGCTAGAAGTGAATAGACACTTCCCTGTGTCGTGGCACCACTAGTGGCTGATCGCAGAAGGCATTTTTTTCACCGGTTTGTCAGTCCTTCAGGGAGACGGAAATCTGGAATACCGGGGACAGATGAATCGGAGTTACAGTGATAGTCTTTATATGTGTACTTACAGCATAACTGCTAAATAGGCCCACACCTAGTCCCAACACGACTACTTGTACATTGAAGATTGTGTTCGCTCTTCCACTGTCAGGTCGACCAACGTTCCGTTTAATGTTGAATCCAGGCTCAGCAATTACGCGGGGGGTTATCTTGAGATTCTTGAGGTTATCTTGAGATGATTTCGTTTTTTTTTTTTAGTGTTCCCGCGGCCCGGTCCTCGACCAGGCCTCCACCCCCAGGAAGCAGCCCGAGACAGCTGACTAACACCCAGGTTCCTATTTTACTGCTAGGTAACAGGGCCATAGGGTGAAAGAAACTCTGCCCATTGTTTCTCGCCGGCGCCTGGGATCGAACCCAGGACCACAGGATCACAAGTCCAGCGTGCTGTCCGCTCGGGTGTCAACCTGTCGGGAACAGTCACTCATTAAAACATTTCTCCTACTCCTTGTATCATCAATCACCTTCTGGGTCCCTTCTTCGACTGCAATACTCATAGGGCGGGTCTCCAATCCCTGGTGTCTCACCACGATGTTCATAGGAGCCATCATCTGACGGTTCATCCACTGATCTTCACTTAGGACACACAAGAGACTAATACAAAATACTGCTAAGAAACATTTGGCTAACTTAGGAATAATTTTGATGAGCCTGTAATATCCATAGCCGGCTATATCCATTAGCCTGGCTTGCATCAAAGAGGGCACTAGAACCTGCGCACATACCTCTGACGTCAGGGGAATCTCTGGCCGGTTCAGTGAATATAGTACCTCGCCATACCGCAAGTACTTATGTGCCGAAACTCCAGACTCTTGGGTATCCGTGGGTACTTATACATGAGGCCTCTCCTCTTGCTCTGTTGCTTCTGTCACTGTAGCCCCATGTTTCTCGTCGGGAGAAGAGTCAGCAGAATCTGTTGGAATACTCTCAATCTGTTGGGTAGAGGGAGAATTAAACAGGTTATATAATTTCACGTCTGCATGTACCTGGGTATTAATGTTTTCTGCTGCCACCTCAGACCTTATTACTGGATCGTCCACCATCTTGAGATGTTCGTAGTTCAAACCTGTCGCCAAGTCGTTGCCTAGTACTACTTCTATCCCAGCTATGGGCAGGGTATCAACTACTGCCAACGCACGTGTGCCACTGAAGTAGGGCGAATCTAGGTGTACTTGCACTAAGGGGACAACGTACTGCGTGAAAGAAAACCCAACTAGAACAATCTATTGTCTCCCGTCAACACTCATTCCCTCGGGTAACGAGTCTCTCATGATCAGGGACTGGGCTGCTCCACTATCTCTGAGCACTACAACTGATCTACCAGTATGATCACTCATTACATACCCGCCTGAAGTGTGAGGGGCAAACAATCCTGGTGCTTCTCTACTCGTCATTAGAGACTGGGTTCCCACTGGTGGTGTCCTACAACTCATCAGAATTACTTCTCTACGTGGGTCGTTACTTGTCCCTCCTCGGCACCTGGCAGCAACATGCCCTTTCTGCCCGCACGTCCAACACACTACGTTCCTCCTTGGACTACGGTGTGTTGGTCTGTTAGGACTAGTCCTTCGGGGACTACCTGGGGGCGTCTTCAAAGAACTCTGTGGGACGGGTCTTCCTTCTTCCGGTCGAGATTTGCCAAACAGATGTGGGTAACTCTTCGGGACATACCTGTAGAGGATCGATGAGTTAGGATGTACTCCTCAGCCATAGTGGCAGCCGCACTCAAGGTCTCTACCTGCTGTTCCTCTAGGTATATCTTGAGATCTCCAGACAGACATTCTTTGAAGTCCTCCAACAGTATCAGCTGCTCGAGTTGTTCTTTCGTCTTCACCTTTCAAGATGCACACCATCCCTGAAAAAGCCGTTCCTTGATGTTAGCAAACTCTGTGAATGTGTGCTCCAAGGTCTTCTTCAGGTTCCTGAACTTTTGTCTATAGGCCTCAGGCACCAACTGATAAGCCATGAGCACTACCTTCTTCACAGCGTCGTAATCACTGGAATCATCAAGCGACAACGTGGAGTAGGCAATTTGAGCCTTCCTAGTCAAAACGGACTGGATCATGATGGCCCAATTTTCCTATGGCCAATCCAAAGAGGCAGCAACCTTCTCGAAGGCTGCGAAGAACTTTGAAACTTCTTTTTCATTGAATTTTGGGACCATCTTTATATTTCTCACTGGATCGAAACTACTTGATTCCTTTGTTTTCCTCTGACCAACTAATGTAGCACTTCTAACTCGTGGAGTTTTCCTTCTCCTTTTCTTGCCTTTCTCGTTCTTCTCTTTCTCTTCTTTCTTCTATTTCCTTCTCCTTTTCTTGTCTTTCTCGTTCTTCTTTTTCCCTCTCTCTTCTTTCTTCTTTTTCTCGCTCTTCTTTCCTTTCTTGTAATTATAACCGTTTCATTTCCATTTCCTTCTCTTTTATTTCCCGTTCTATTTCTATTTTTTTCCACTCTATCTCACGATTTATTTCTAAGGTACGCATTTTGAGAGTTAGAAAACTTATATTCAGGTCACCCGCCTCACTCTCACCGTCACTGCCACTCATCTTCTTGATCAATGGAAGCCACCACACTATCCATTGTACTCTGTGCCTCACTTTCCTGCTTCTCCCCGACCTTTAAGTGCTTATGAACCTTCGATAAGATTTCAACACGGGAATCACTCTCACGTATGTTGATCTCTAAATAGACACTTACTAGCACAAGTTCCTGCTTTCCCAGATGTTTCAATCAAGGAAGACAGTCCTCCTTGTTCAGAAATTCTTGAACATCGTCTAGATCCTCAATGGTTATTTTTTCTGCCATTTTGTCACCAAGTGGTAAACGAGCACGCAACACACCGCTTTACTTGACACTACGCACTTATAATAACCGAGCACCGCGCTCGCCAATACTGCACTTAATCGCACCGAGCACCACACTCGCCAATACAGCAATTGATCACACCGAGCACCACACTTGCCAATACAGCAATTGATCACACCGAGCACCACACTCGTCAATACAGGAATTGATCACACTGAGCACCACACTCGCCAATACTGCAATTAATCACACTAAGCACTGCACAGGACATGTAACGTCCTGAAAAAAACGAACAGGGGAATTATTCACAGGGGGTTGCACTACGTCACCACCCTTGTCAAACGTACTTGACAAGAGGTCGGATCCCGCTGGGGATGCCAATTATGTTATGGCCACAATGGGTCGCAACCGGGTTCTTTGCTGGTGGAACTAAAGTTCTGGTATCCGGCCCCAAGTTAGTAGTGGCTTTCAAAGAGTGAGCTCGGTAATGCAAGTAAAACACAATGGGGGAGGTGCATTGAATACGACACTTCATCAATTATCAATATATTCACATATAATTACTTTTCCATCACCTCATATATAATCCTAAAGGAAGTATTACTACACTTTATATGTACACAAGTGTCTCTCTCATAGGACACTAATGCTCAATCGATGTAGTCTTGTCAGCTACCGTGTTTCCTCAACACACAGTGCCGTCCTCAACCAGTACTGGGAAACACCGAGTCCACCCTGGCCTCGGGCCAGCCAAAACAGTCTCACTAGGTGCTCTTCGTGCACGCCCACAATCACTCTCCAGCCTGGTGCTGGCAGAGAACATCAGCCTCGCGCTGCTGGGCCTCTTCACGTACAAATACAAGGGTAGCGAACCCTTGGCAGGAGCTTCTTGCAACTCACTGGTTACACTCCTCCGTAACACATTACTGTCAGTCGCCTCTTCTGTTAGCTAGTCCCGGGTACACCGAATTCTGTCACTGCCACTTCACAGGCAGACTGTAGAACACTACACAGTTCTTCTCCGGCGCGGCTCACTGCTTCCGTAAAGCAGAATGGAGTAGAGAGCAATTGGCTGCCCTGGGTAGACTGATTGTCCTCGTACCACAGCAGCCTTATGTCGACTCTGTGGATACAGACATGTCATCAGTACACTGCCCTCCAAAGATACACCGAAATTACGACGTTGGTACAACGTTCGAACAAGTTTTAACACTTCCTAACCAGTTATAACAACCAATATAGCAAGTTGTAACAACGTTCTAATACGTCATAAACACGCTAAGCCAAGATGTAACAACTTGTAAGGTGCCTCAAAGATCGGTGCTGGGACCCATTCTATTCTTCATTTTGGTAAATGACTTGACTGCAGGAGTTGAGTTTTTATATGTCAATGTTTGCAGATAATGGAAAACTAATGAGGAGGGTTGAGAAAAATGGGGATTGTAAGATTCTCCAGGATGACTTGAACAGGTTGCAGAGATGGTCCAATAAATGGCTGCTAGAGTTCAAAACTAATAAGTGCAAGGTGATTGAAATTGGGAAAGGAGCAATTAGACCGAAAGGCCAATATACGATGAAGGGAAACTACCTCAGTGTATTGTCTTAAGAATATGATCTGGGAGTGGACATAACACCAAACCTAACCCCAGAGGTTCATATAAGTAGAATAACGGTAGGTGCATACTCAACTCTGGCAAAAGTCAGAACATCCTTCAGAAACTTGAATAAGGAGACCTTTAGATCACTATACACAGCATATGTGAGGCCAGTCTTGAAGTATGCTGCACCAACATGGAACCCTCATCTAAAAAACACATCAGGAAGCTCGAAAAGGTGCAGAAGTTTACAATGGGACTCGTCTCAGAACTGCGAGGGATGAGGTACGAAGACAGACTAAATTAACTAAACCTCATGACGTAAGAAAGGTGGAACTAGAGGGGGGACATGATAGAGACTTATAAAATACTTTGAGGCCTTGACAAGATGTAAACAGAGGAAATGGTTACAATGAATAACAGTAGAATTAAGAAACATGGATGGAAACTTGAGAGTCAAATGTTACAGAGATGTTAGGAAGTTTTCTTTTAGCGTAAGGGTAGTGAGTAAAATGATTGTTCTAAAGAACCAGGTTAAAGGAGCTAACTCCATTCATAACTTTAAAAGCAGGTATGATTGAGAAATAGGTCAGGAGTCATTGCATTAGACAACCAACGGCTATAAAAGCGGGGTTCAAGAGCTAGAGCTCGATTCTGCATGCACAAATAGATGAGTACAAATAGGTGAGCACACACACCTCCTGTAGGGATCTCACGGCTGAGTGGACAGCGCTCGGGGGGTTCGTAGTCCTAAGGGCCCGTGTTCGATTCCCGGCGGAGGCAGAAACCAATGCGCAGTTTCTTTCACCCTGATGATCCTGTTCACCTCGCAGTAAATAGGTACCTGGAAGTTAGACAGCTGCTACGAGCTGCTTCCTGGGGATGTGTACTCACCTATTTATGCTTGCGGGGGTTGCGCTCTGGCTCTTTGGTCCCACCTCTCAACTGTCAATCAACTAGTGTACAGGTTCCTGAGCCTATTGGGCTCTTATCATATCTACACTTGAAACTGTGTATGGAGTCAGCCTCCACCACCTAACTTTCTAATGCATTCCATTTGTCAACCACTCTGTCACTAAAAATGTTCTTTCTAATGTCTCTTTGGCTGATTTAGGCACTCAATTTCCACCCGTGCTCCCTAGTGTGTGTGCTCCTTGTGTTAAATAGCCTGTCTTTATCTTCCCTATCAATTCCTCTGAGAATTTTGTACGTGGTGATCATGTCCCCCCACCTAACTCTCCTGTCTTTGAACGACGTGAGGTTTAATTCCCGTAGTCTCTCCTCGTAGCTCATACCTCTGATCCCAGGTACTAGCCTGGTGTGTGTGTGTGTGTGTTAGAAATATATGTAATAGATATAATAGAAGAAAAATATATTGGTTAGCAAGGCGGGGTCCAAGATCAAATGGAATAGCTCGATTCTGCAGACTGAAATAGTAAATAAAAAGTAAATACACAATCTCACACATACAGAGATGATCTTTCAAATATGGGGAAATTTCAATAATGAACTGAGAATAATAAGGAAGACAGTAATCAACCTATAGGATGTGCTGGAGGTAGCAATGGAGATAAAAAGCCTGAAAGAAAACTCTATTCAGTAACAGACACCAACCATCCCTCCAGAAGTTGGTAATGTTTCTGTAGAAGGAACTTCTACAGTACAACCCTCATTCACAGACATGCTTAGAAAGAGCCTTGAAGCTATGTCTGCAGTAAAGGAAACTGTCATGAAAGTAGCCACTTCTCAGGAAGCAGCAAGATGTACTAGTCAGATGATAGAGAGGAAAAGAGCAGTAGTCATAGTATTTATAAAACGACAGGAAGGTTCCAGTCAGGTGGAGTGGAGAGATAAGGGAAAAAGCTGCAGAGACAGAGATCTTGAAGGGAGGTACAGATAAAGAGGGCTGAACAATGTATAGAAAAGGTTTTCAGGCTTTGCCAGTGCAACAAGGACAATGACTGGTTGATAAAGGTAGAATTCACGAACGAGAACTCAAAAGAGGTACTTCTAGCAAGGAAGAGTAGACTATTACATGTAATGGAATTCCAAACGGTATTCTTTTAGAAGGATATAACAAGGGACGAGAAAATGAGGGTATCAGATGCAAGGAAGAAGCGCAGGGAGAAAGAGAAGGAAATCAGGGAACAATGGCTCCATTCCCTACACTCTAAGAGGGGAGTGTGGAAACCTCCACAAGCATTTCAGCAGCCCCAGAAAGAGGAATATCACTCCCACCTTCCACCCAATAGAAGTCCAGCCCTCCCCCAAGCCCTCCCAGTCCTCAAGCAAGTCCTCCCAGTTAACTCAAGCAAGTGCAAATTTATGAGGATAGGCGTAGGGAGCAGGAAGCCAAACAGAAGGTACCAGCTTGGAGGGAAAATCCTCCAGGAGTCAGGAAAAGAGAAAAGAGAAAATCATTCAAGAGTCAGAAAAGTCAGGATCAGGTTGATATCACACCAGACCTTTCTCCTGAAGCCCACGTGAAAAGGATAATATCAGCGGCATATGCAAAATTGGCTGAGATAAGAACTGCCTTCAGAAACTTGTATGTCAGAATTCTGAATGATTCCTTACACATTATATGTCAGACCAATATTGGAATATTCATCTCTTGCATGGAGTCCACATCGAGGCAAACAAAGGGTCTGAGGTATACCACCAGGCTAGCCCCCGAGCTGAGACGTATGAGCTACGAGGAAAGATTACTGGAACTTATCCTCGAGACACTGGAAGACAGAAAAGTTATGGGAGACAGGATAACTACCTATATATTTATCAGTGGAATCGAAAGCGTAGAAATTGATGAACTATATAGCACGGGTGGTACGTGTACAACACGACTCAGGTGGAAACCTAGTACCCATATGAGTCACAGGGACGTTAGAAAGAACTTTTTCATTGTCAGAGTAATTAACAGATGAAATGAATTAGGCAGTGATGAGGTGGAGGCAATCTCCATGCACAGTTTCAAATGTAGATATGAGAGAACCCAGTAGGATCAGAACCTGTATACCAGGTGTTTGACAGTTGAGAGGCGGGACTAAAGAGTCAGAGCTCAACCCCCATAAGCACAACTAGGTGAGTACAACTAGGCGAGTACACGCACGCACACACAGTAAAGTGTGTGCGTGTAAATTTTGGGAACACCGATGCAGTCCACACATATCCACGGTCGTCAATCATCATTTTCTCTCTCACTGCTAAATTCGCCTCATAATTCGCTCCGTTCTTACACTCATCATGCTTGCTAACTTATGAAACCTTTTTGAAGCAAATGTATCTAGAGAGAGTTTGAGTACATTTTGGTCATTCTCGTGACCACAGGTGTTGATTTAGAGTCATTAGTTAGGTGTCATGTGATAGATTACTGTGGGGTAACTTAACGAGCTCGCAATTATGATACATGAGTATCTTCAACGATCGGAGATGTGGAACTAGAGACCCGACGAGTGGCGGGTGTTTCTGCCGGGTGCGGCTGCCGGGTGTGTGGCTGCCGGGTGTGTTGCTGCCGGGTGCGGCTGCCGGGTGCGGCTGCCGGGTGTGTGGCTGCCGGGTGAGGCATATGGGTGAGGCATATGGGTGACGTCACAGAGCGTTGTAGCTGTACAGAGAGAATAGATGGTGGCTGGCGAGGGTGATGAATGGCACTGGCGACTAAACCCGGCAGTTTGAGGATTTGATATGAAGGCCTAAAACCGCAGTGGTAAGGGTAGGCGTGCAGGCGTGAGGAGCGGGAATAGGAAGTAACCCAACAGATGAAATGAGACGGGTGGGAGTGGAGGCCAAGCAGTGTAGTGTGAGGGGCGTTGTAGTGGCCCATAAAGGCAGAGAGACAGTGCGAGGAAAAGGAGATATGAGCCATCGGTGCAGTGTGTAGGCTAGCAGATGTACTTCATTTTGTCATTCATAGTACCATCAGGAGAATCAACTAGTTCCAACTTTTACATAGTCTAGAAAATCCTGTTTTTTTTTTTGCATCATTTAATAGAAAGCAAGAGGCCAGGATCTTATGTAAATTCGATTACAAGTTGTGTAGATGGAGAGACGGAGCCTAGCCTGAGAAGACAAGGTCACTGACCCAACCAGATCCAGGAGGGATCAGTTCTCGCTGAGAGGAAACCGGAAGTTAAATAAGACTCTTGGTCTCCGGGATGTAGAGACGGCGATTAGCTGGGCACTGGAGGCGAGACGTGACGTGACGAAGCTGCCTAAGGCAGGAGCGCAAGGGCGTAGTTCCAGGGTGGCACTACACTCTGGCTAGTGTATATATAGATTAGTCGCCCAGCTCGTCACTCCCGAAAGACACGGTCTGACCTGCGAGGTGGACGTCTAGATTGGTAGTAATTGAGGTCGAGGACAGAGGAAACACCGACCAACTACCTCTTAGGAATTCGGAGTGTTGAAGCCGCGAAAAGCAGACAAGAGACACTCTAGAGCACGGTGGTCTACTTGTCATCCAGGAAAGCAGAAATGGGAGGAAGGACATGCGAGTCGCTCCTGGGTTGAACGCTGGTGAGTCGCCAACGTTCTTCTGGTAGCAAGGAAGGTGAGGAGTGGCCACCAGATGCAGCACCCTGCTACTTGGGAGGCTGTAGAAGACCAGTGAAAGCAGTGTGGTGATGACAAGAGTCTGGGAGGCTAGGAAACTCGTCACGTTGGGTAAACTTCAGCAAAAACCAAGTTAGTACTTGTCGGAGTAGGTTTAGAAACAGGGTTTACCCCATTGATACCATCAAGGACGTTGAAAGGGTTCTAAAGAAGGCAAGAGGAGGGCCTGTTCATCATGTAACAACAAAAACAGGAACAACTAATCTAGAGTTTATTAAAGGTAAATAAATATCCCTCCCCATTCCCATTGTGATAGGACGATTACAGAAGAGTTATATATATTTATATCATAGTTTATGCATTAGTATCCTGTGCAAGTATTTAGTTTACCGTCTATGTGTTGACTACGAAGTTTCTGCATTTGTGCTATAGAAAGCTAAAATTTTGTAGTAAAGGGAGCTCTGAGCAGTGTTTACATTTTGACTGAGGGTTGCCAGAATTTAACTCTCATAACATTTTCTTGGCTTCTAGCGAGTGTACAGTTGTTTCAGAAATGTTTGTTTACTTTATTATTGTGTTTGGTTTTCCCACCTTAATTCACTGAACAAATAGTTTGCCTAAGACCATAAGTGAATATGATTAAAATCCAGCTATTCCTGATCTGCGACTCTAGACCATTGAACGATAAAAGATTATCTGGGAGCTGCGGGTTAGCCTGCCAGCTAGGCGACCTCACTGCAGGAGTTATATATGTGTGGGGGTCCAGGCCAGTAGTAGCTAGACCTGAGCAGTGCCACCTGAGAAGAGACTGCAGCACAGGGATCTGCTGGTCTTATCCCACTCCTCACGAGAGACAAGGCTGGGAGTGTGACTGGGCAACCCCTTGTTGACAGAGGCACCATAGAAGGAAAGAAAGTAGCCTTAAACTAATTATTGATAGATTTTACAACTTATTCACTAATATTGCAATGTTGTTGTTAAGCACCAAACCAGTTGTATAGGAGGAAGTGCCTGTGTGGAGGATGATACAACTTGTGAAGCCTGCTTCGGGATGGGTGGAGTGCTGAAAGCAATGTCTGGAATGTTGTGCTTCCTCCCTCTACACCAGTACCGGTACCAGCCATCACCAGGAGTTCCCTTGATGGTTTTATTTGTATTGATCACTTTAAGTGCGCTTAAGTGTTTTGTTTTTTAAGCATTTTCCTTTCATTGATAGGCAATTATATTCAGTATGAGTTCTTTGTTTACCAGCTATTTGATTGTGATTTCTGTTTTTTCTTTTAGATCTGATGATGAATACGAGAAGTATTCGAAACGTTATGCATTTTAAAGTAAAGATTCTGAAACAAGATGTTCAGTATATCCCTGGTTTTCCTATTTATCTTAAATATATATATATATATATATATATATATATATATATATATATATATATATATATATATATATATATATATATATATATATATATATATATATATATATATATATATATATATATATATATATATATATATATATACCACCTCTGGTTGGAAGAAGAGGGACCCTTAGCCTCTTAGGAAACCACACATAATGCATCAGAGAGAATGTTTGGGTCTCCTCCAATACAGTTTCTGTGTGCTTTTCTCCTACCACCCCCTTCCTTGTGTCTTGTTTTTGTGCTTTATTATGTACTAGCAGTACCTGGCCACGCGTTGCTGTGGCTCAGCAATGCTTGTGCGTTGCTGAGCGCAGCAACCTTTCCCCTGTCTCCCATTCCTTCCCGCCATTTCTTCCCTTCCCTATCCCAATGTCCTCCCCACCATCCCCCACTCCACCGTCCCCTCGTCCTCCTAACCACTCCACACTCCACCGTCCCCTCGTCGTCTTCACAATCTCCCACTCCCCCATCCCCTTGTCCTCCCTATTATTCCCCCCTTCCCATGTTCCCTCGTCCTCTGCACCATCTCTCACTCTCCTGTCCCCTTGTCCTTCCCACCATTCTCCATTCCCCAATCTCCTCGTCTCCACCATCCCCATCTCCCCCGTCCCCTCGTTCTCCACACGATTTCGCCCCTCCCCTGTCCTGCAATCCTCAGTACTATTCCGCACTCCCGTCCCCTCATCCTGCCCACCATTCCCAATTCCCTCGTCCAATGCATTCCCAAAGGATCTGATGTTCCAATCAGAAAATTGGGAACATCAAATGATCTGATGTTTCCATCACTGAAATATAAGAAAAACAATTAAAAAACTATATGAGAAACAATTAAAAAAAAAATTAGCTACACTCATGAAATGAACGGTATGGTAAACAACAAAGCTCAGTTCCATCGCAATGTCACACAAAATAATTAATTCAAAATTAAAATAAATTTATATCTCTAAAAATTCAATTAATCAATGCAATCGGAAACATTGAAATGGAATTCATTACATATTTAGTATATCGTGTGTGTTGCAGATATGTGCAACAGATGGCGCTGTTTTTTTTTAATATATGTTTTTACCTGTCACAGGTGTGGCATCTATATAGAAGGTATATAAAAACAGGCACATATTCGAATGGAACGTTATGTCAGAATTTCAAAGCATTCGGTGAAGAACTTTGGGAGCTTATAGCATGTGTTGTTCTTGTGTTCAACAGATGGCACTGTTTTTCCAAAGAAGCATGTTTTTTCCAGTCACAGGTTAGGCATGTATATAGTAGGTATATGAAAACATGCGCCTATTCAAATGCAACGTTGAGTCAAAATTTCAAAGCAATCGGTAAAGAGGTTTTTCAAAAAAACTCTTTATAAATGCAACAAAATTTCTTTACAAAAAGAAAAAAGTTTTTCAAAAAGCATGTTTTTTATGTGACAGACGTGACATCAATACAACATGTATATAAAAATCTGCTCGGATGCAAATGGAACATTGTGTGAAAATTTTAAAGGAATCGGTGCAGAACTTTCGGAGATAAGCCGGTCGGCCGAGTGGACAGCACGCGGGGCTTGTGATCCTGTGGTCCTGGGTTCAATCCCAGGCGCTGGCGAGAAACAATGGGCAGAGTTTCTTTCACCCTATGCCCCTGTTACCTAGCAGTATAATAGGTACCTGGGTGTTAGTCAGCTGTCACGGGCTGCTTCCTGGGGGTGGAGGCCTGGTCGAGGACCGGGCCGCGGGGACACTAAAAAAGCCCCGAAATCATCTCAAGATAACACTCAAGATAAGTGATTTTGAACACACGAACATATACATTTTTATGTATATACAAGTAAGCTCACTTCCAATGCAATTCACACAAAACATTTAAATCAAAATGATAATAAAAAAATCTATTAAAATTCAATTTATCAATGCAATAAGAAACATTGAAATGGAATTGCAACATATTTAGTATAGCATGTGAGTTGCTCTTATATGCAACAGATGGTGCTGTTTTTCAAGAACAGCATAGTTTTACTTGTCACAAGTGTGGCGTCTATACTTATACTTACGAAATGAATGGTATGTAAAAGAGCAAAGCTTAATTCCAACACAATGTCACACAAAATAATTAAAAACAAATAAAAAAAATCGAAATCTATGAAAATAAAATATATCAATGCAATTGGAAACATTGAAATGGAATTCGTGACATATTTAGAATAGCGTTAACAACTAACTGGAAACATTTTATTGAAAATAAAGAAAGTCACTCGGCCTATTAGGCAAATCGGGCCTTGCATAGTAGACCGAGAAGTGCGTTCTGGCTACTAGGTACGACATATATATATATATATATATATATATATATATATATATATATATATATATATATATATATATATATGTATATATATATATATATATATATATATATATATATATATATATATATATATATATATATATATATATATATATATATATATATATATATATATATATATAATTTATGCACGTTTATGGGTAATAGCCTCATATCAACCTCTTATGTTATTTAATTATGTTAATTGATTTATTATGAGCCTACTTAGAAGCTTATGTTAATATTATGTTAGCAGCAAAGTTTCAATTACTGTTAATACTGAGTACTTGGCTGAGGATGACTGAGTAAGGCTACTGTGAATTATAGCAGTGTACTTTTTGCTGCTATATGTTTAATATTTTATGTATGTTAATAGCATTGGTTATTTAATTTGTTTGGATCATAAACATGATCCGGTACGAAGGACTATAAACATATGGGGTAGTTTCCCAGCTGGAATTTATTTGTTTATTTATTTATATTAAATTATTGATTTATTGAACTTTAATTTATTATTATTACTTCAAGGTGGACTGTATTTCAATTAAAAAATTATCCTGCTCTGTATTTACCTATACACAAGTTTAGGAGAGGTGGGATATATATTTTGCCTATTAATTAAATAATTTATATATGTAATAAACTTCTAAATTAATGTTAGTACCACTGCCAAAATGGGTTAATTAAGTGGTAACCATGTCATAGCTGTTAAGTTGATATAGCGTGATAATAGGCACTTAGAATAGTGACTGAGAATAGGGTACTCCCAGTCACGAATGTGGTGCTAATATGGTGTAAGCCCTGATGGACACTGTGAATGCTTCCTGTTGCTCTAGGATGACTCGTAATTTCTTCCTTCCATCGGCTGCACCTGCCAAGTAACTAATAAGTAGTAACCTCTCACTACTAAACACAGCATATAGTTTTTTAGTTTAGCTCATTTATTATGCAGCCCATACCAATCTTGTGGGCGGTAGTGGAAAGGGTTACAGAGGCACATAATGGGCTCAGGGACAGAACTCCACAGTTCATTTAGCTAAGCAAGTTACAATCTTGGTGAGCTAGTATAGCAAGGAAGAAATCTATGTTATGTTAGAGTAACAGCTTACCCATTCCAGGTGTTGGTCAGTCTTCATTACTGGTAAAATTTGTACATAAAATTAATGGTTACCAATTTATACATATGCACAATTAATTTTACCAAGTACAATAGTTCTCAAGGTAACGAAATTGTGGGTTGATCAGAGATTCCGTAGTCCTTATGTCACAAAGTTTGCCGAAAGTGTATAATCTGTTCGGGTCGACTAGACAGGGAGGCTAATCTCTGTATGACCATGCATGTAATGGCATCTTGTTTACAAATACTGGGACACTGGCTCGAACCATGGTCTGCCCTCCTCACCGGCTCCCTCCTCACTACTGAGGGTAGTCTTCAATGAATATTTATTTATTATTTTTATTGTCTAGACAGATTATTAAGATAAAATGTGATTACACTATAATTAGATATAAAATTTAAAGATTATATGTAGTACTTGATAGTACATTGATTCTTATTAATAATTTGATTTCATCCTCACCAGAAATCGATTGATGTTCCAACTATTTTTTAAATAAGTTCTTCTAGAACCTTCTAGATCCGTGAAAAATCTTGCACCTAGTCACATATACACATATGGGCCTTTATGGCGTATGTAATGTTAGTTTTGTAGTGTAGGATTTCCGACACTGCAAGAGTCAAACAGAGAGAACAATCTGTGGGTTGATATCACACCAAACCTGTACCCAGAGTCCACATCAAAAAGACATCATTCAGCGTATGTTACATTGGACAACATGAGAACTACCTTTCGAAACTTATGTAAGGAATCGTTCAGGACCTTGTATATCACTTATGTCTGACCCATCCTGGAATATGCAGCTCCAGCCTAGAGACCATACCTAGTTAAACACAAGACAAAGTAGAGAAGATTCAGAGGTATGCCACCAAACTAGTCCCAGAACTGAGAGGTATACGCTACGTGGAAAGGCTATGAAAGCTAATCCTCTTGTCCCTGGAAGACAGAAGAGTAAGGTAAGAAATGATAACCACTTTCAAAATTGGAATTCTGTGGTAAGCTCATTTAATTAGTTGATAGAATATTTACCAGTGTTTTATCGTGTGCCCAGTGATTGTAGAGAATGTATATGAATATAGGGTAGATATTTCATTAAGACAGTGAGCAGAGATAAGGAGTTAGAAATGAATGGAAATGCTAGAGGCTGGAGCAGCACATGCTTGCTTGCCTGTGGTCATTAAGCAACTGATGGGGCAGGGCCCAGGTGGCCGGCACAGCTTGATTTTGATGTGAACTCGTCCGAAAATGGGGGAGGACCCATTGCGGCAGAGCCGGAGTGTTGAAAGGGATATCGGATATGGAGTTTATTTCTTGTAAATACATTTATTTATATTTTATTAGAAAAGCATGTTTTAAGCAGTGATAATGGAATTACAGGATTGTATGGGGGAAGATAGTGGAGGAGCTTCGCATCTGAAAAAGGTTATATGCTGAACTCCAAGTATATGCTGAACTCCAAATGGGAGCTGAAATGCAAGCATAGAGCAGAACTTCTAGTTGAGGATTGGAACTCCATTGATATAGTGGAACTTCGAGTGAAGGGGAGCTACACGTTTCTTTTGTGAAGCCATTTAGAGGAGCATCCCATTTGGAGAGGGCCTTCATATGCTGCAGATATTGGGAGGAATACAGAAGTTCCAACCTGACTTTGACGACCCAGACAGATGTTCTTGATGGAGGGCGTCAGGAAGTAGAACAGAGAATCATATGGACACATTTAGTAAGAGGAAGTGCTTGATTGCATATTGGCATGAGATGTAGTGTAAGAAGAAAGATTGATTTCTCTTGATTGAGTGATGTTCTGTAATATTAAATATTTTTAGTTGTATTTGTTTTCATGTAATAAATGTTTGTTTGTAGACACCTGGTTTTTGCTCTTGTCCTGTTGAAGCTTCCTGGATAGTGAGAGAGAGGGAGAGGGAGTGAGAGAGAGGGAGAGAGAGAGAGAGAGACAGAGAGACAGAGACAGAGACAGAGATAGAGATAGAGAGAGAGAGAGAGAGAGAGAGAGAGAGAGAGAGAGAGAGAGAGAGAGAGAGAGAGAGAGAGAGAGAGAGAGAGAGAGAGAGAGAGAGAGAGAGAGAGAGAGAGAGAGAGAGAGAGAGAGAGAGAGAGAGAGACAGAGACAGAGAGAGAGACAGACAGAGACAGAGAGAGACAGAGACAGAGAGAGAGACAGACAGAGACAGAGAGAGAGAGAGACAGAGACAGAGAGAGAGACAGACAGACAGAGAGAGAGAGATAGATATAGATGTTGGAAATAACCAACAGTTTTATACATCTTTGTATTTTATACAACCTTTGTATTAACCACAAGTAGTTACTAAAATCACTAACTTGTAGATTTGATCATTATCATGATTTATTTAGACATGTTGCCAGATTCTTCCTAGTGAGAGTGACGACGTGAGGAACGACAGCCAGTAACATGAATTCTCTCCACATTTAGTTGGATTTATAACAAGAGTCCAGTTTATCATTTCCTTTACTAAAAGTAGTTACTTAAAATAAGTTTAATTTAGTAGTAAACTACTACTTACTGGAACTCCCTTATTTAGTTGATATTGAACATTCTAAAGGAAATTACTTTGATGTAAATGATTTTACTTTAAATTTTCTCGATTGGCTGCATCACTTTAATAAGTCAATTTATGTTACGAGAAATTATATTTTATTACAGAAGAATTTAATGTGATATTAATACTCGTCACTACCTCTTCCTTCCTTAGTCAATTGCGATATATACATATCCATTTACGCTCGAGATATCTATCGAGAGCCGCGCATGCGCAATGAGGAAGACGGGAGAGCGTCATTAGACACGAGAGAACGAGAGAGCACGACTCGGACGCCATTGTCAGCTTGTAGCAGAGCTACATTTATTTCCCATTTATCCCATTTTGTATTTATCTACATTTTGATCCCATTTATTTCGCTCCAACGTCCAGTAGAGCGGTGCCACGTTATCTGGCACAATAGCCATGTCCCAGACTAGTATATGAGCAATTCCAAAGTCAACGCCTTTCAAGCAGCAGCTGGAGGACGAAGAATTGCTCAAGTCTCCACATCAACGGACACGCGGCTCGGCAGCTAGGTTTACCTTTTTGTTATTATGTGGCCACAATTAACATTTAGGCTAGTTGTCGTTAGGCCTTAGAACAAACAATTAAATCCTGTACGCGTCTTGAGTAATTTTACAATCTAAATAGATGATTATTTCATTATATCTCTATAGAAGAAATTTACAGTGCTTGAATATAAATTGCACAGATATTGGCTGAAATTTCCTACAGTTATCCTCATGATTTAGGATTTATTTGTAGTTACTTATTATGTAGTTACTTATTATGTAGAAGATTTCTACAATGTAATTGCCTTTCAGTACCAAGGCGACACCAACCGAGGTGCTAGGCTTCCCACTGTTCCGTGCAACAATTTGCCCTATGCAACACGTCGTCGGTGGAGCGTAGCAACTGATTACACCTCACTAGATTTACAGCTAAGCTGTCCCTTTTTTATCTGTAGCAATAACTCTGTAGTTACAGTAGTGATTTCTAAAAGAGATCAATTACACTAACCCATTGATTTACTGATACTGTTCAACATTTCAGTAGTATATTGAGGAGCATTTACCTCCAATTAATATTATATAATCAACCATATTTACTTTCATATTTTATTTACTGTGGTGAAGAACCAGCACCAGAATAATGCTAGGGATGTATTAATCTTTTAGCATGTAACCCCCCAATTTTGTGTAAGTTAATTTGACACCATTTATATCAGAAATACAGTTTCACTAAGATCCATAGGACACTAGTTCTTGGGATCAGTTTTTCCATTGCCTTATTTTGTTTTCCACTTTTTCTCAAAAAGTGTTGGTCCTTCATAGCTATCGAAGTATATATTTAATTATTAGTTATTGGAGTCAGGTTTCCCCCACAATAGAGAGAGAGAGAGACAGACAGACAGAGACAGAGACAGAGACAGACAGAGAGAGAGAGGGAAGGGAGAGAGAGAGAGAGAGGGAGTAGGTGAGGGAGATAGGGGGAGTGGGAGAGGGAGAGAGACAGGGAGAGAAGGGGAGTGGGAGAAGAAGAGGGAGACGGAGACGGAGACACTGTTGCAAAATGGTGGACAGAGGTCACCAACATCACAAAGGGAATTTAGGAGATCATCCCATAATATAGGAGAGTGTAGGGCGAGTCACGGCGGTTAAGTGAGTGTAGACTCATGACAACAAGGCCAGTTTGGAGCCGTTGCCCTGAGTAAAGGTGATCTCCCAACTTATTATGAGCACCCTCGTAGTGCTAAAAAAGCTAGTCGTAAAAAGGGGCCTCGTAGCCTGGTGGATAGCGCGCAGGACTCGTAATTCTGTGGCGCGGGTTCGATTCCCGCACGAGGCAGAAACAAATGGGCAAAGTTTCTTTCACCCTGAATGCCCCTGTTACCCAGCAGTAAATAGGTACCTGGGAGTTAATCAGCTGTCACGGGCTGCTTCCTGGTGTGTGTGAGTGGTGTGGGAAAAAAAAAGTAGTTAGTAAACAGTTGATTGACAGTTGAGAGGCAGGCCGAAAGATCAAAGCTCAACCCCCGTAAAAACACAACACAACTAGTAAACACACACAAACACACACACACACACGTAGGTGTGTGTGTGTGTTTGCATCCTATGAGAAGGATTAAGACAGAAGAGGACTGTTTGAGGCTTCAAGAAGACCTAGACAAACTGAAGGAATGGTCGAACAAGTGGTTGTTAAAGTTCAACCCAACCAAATGTAATGTAATGAAGATAGGTGTAGGGAGCAGGAGGCCAGATACAAGGTATCATCTGGGAGAGGAAATCCTTCAGGAGTCAGAGAAAGAAAAAGACTTGGGAGTTGATATCACGCCAGACCTGTCTCCTGCAGCACATATCAAGAGGATAACATCAGCGGCATATGCCAGGCTGGCCAACATACGAACGGCATTCAGAAATTTGTGTAAAGAATCATTCAGAACTTTGTATACCACATATGTCAGGCCAATTCTGGAGTATGCAGCCCCAGCATGGTGTCCATATCTAGTCAAGGATAAGACTAAACTGGAAAAGGTTCAAAGATTTGCCACCAGAGTAGTACCCGAGCTGAGAGGTATGAGCTACGAGGAGAGACTGCAGGAATTGAACCTCACTTCGCTGGAAGACAGAAGAGTTAAGGGGGACATGATCACTATACATTCAAGATTCTCAAGGGAATTGATAGGGTAGATAAAGACAGGCTATTTAACACAAGGGACACACGCACAAGGGGACACAGGTGGAAACTGAGCGCCCAAATGAGCCACAGAGATATTAGAAAGAACTTTTTTAGTGTCAGAGTGGTAGACAAATGGAATGCATTAGGAAGTGATGTGGTGGAGGCTGACTCCATACACAGTTTCAAGTGTAGATATGATAGAGCCCAATAGGCTCAGGAATCTGTACACCTGTTGATTGACAGTTGAGACGCGGGACCAAAGAGCCAGAGCTCAATCCCCGCAAACACAACTAGGTGAGTACACACACACGTGTGTGTGTGTGTGTGTGTGTGCGTGTGTGAGTGAGAGAGAGTGGAAGAGGGAGAGGGAGAGAGTGGGGAGGGATGAGAGAGAGGAGAGTGTGTGTAAGGGGGATGCGGAGGACTGGGGGTGGGGGGGGGGGCGATCAGGTCAAATGGGGGGTAAGAGAGGGGGTGGAGTATAGTGAGGTCTTATCCCCTTTGGTAAAAGGTTTTAATCCTTTCTTCCCTGACTGAACGTATGTGTGTGTGTGCATGTATGTGTGTGTTTTTGCGTGTTCGTGCATACATACGTGGGCGTGCGTGTGTGTGTGCACGTGCATGCGTGTGCGTGCGTGTGTCATGAGTTCGATCGATCCACGAGTTTAGTGCATGGAAATGGAAACACATTTGAGGAGTAATATTCTTGTCTTACGTAATAGGGAAAAATACAAACAAAATTATTAAATTAAGCTAACACAGCTTTAAATGGCAGTACATGTGCAAGGTCCGAGAAAGATGTGCGGGAATAGTAGTGAGATGGTAATAGACATTAGTCTGTTTGTCTGAGTGATACAATTACTCGTTACACACTAAAGTATTACGTATGCAATAGTCAGCATGTTGGGTGTACAGTGGCACACCCTAAGAGCCGTGGCACACCCTAAGAGCCGTGGCACACCCTAAGAGCCGCCCAGGGTGAGAGTGCACGGTCTTCCTAAACAAACAAACATCTTAGGTTTCCTCCCAAACTCTCACTCTTGGTCTCTGGCCTCCACACTAGGTCTTCCCCCACTCTGCCCCCTATTTTCCCCTACTACTCTTTCCCCACCAACTTCGCCCCCTCCCCTCTCATTCTGTCCACTCACTCTCACAACTCATTCTTTCCCTCACTTTGTACCAGTCATGCAGTAAACCCTTAATGCTCTCCCCCCTCACTCAGTCTCCCCTTCTGGCCTCCCTAACTACCCATCACGCTGATCCCCTCACTGTGCCAATAGCTCTGTTCCCCTCGCTCTGTCCCCTCACCTTCACCCCCTCCCTCGCCTTGTTTTTCATTCATTTTCGCCGTGCTCATCCCCCCTCACTCTGTCTTCCCTCTCTATCTTCCCTCACTCTGTCTTCCCTCTCTATCTTCCCTCACTCTGTCTTCCCTCTCTGTCTTCCCTCACTCTGCCTTCCCTCATTCTGTCTTCCCTCACTCTGTCTTCCCTCTCTATCTTCCCTCACTCTGTCTTCCCTCTCTATCTTCCCTCACTCTGTCTTCCCTCACTCTATCTTCCCTCACTCTGTCTTCCCTCACTCTGTCTTCCCTCACTCTGTCTTCCTTCACTCTATCTTCCCTCACTCTGTCTTCCCTCACTATGTCTTCCCTCACTCTGTCTTCCCTCACTCTGTCTTCCCTCACTCTGTCTTCCTTCACTCTATCTTCCCTCACTCTGTCTTCCCTCACTCTGTCTTCCCTCACTCTGTCTTCCCTCACTCTGTCTTCCCTCACTCTGTCTTCCCTCACTCTGTCTTCCCTCACTCTGTCTTCCCTCACTCTGTCTTCCCTCACTCTGTCATCCCTCACTCTGTCTTCCCTCACTCCCGGTCCCCTTACCCTTTCTTCCTTCTCTCCACCCCTTTATTCACTCCTCCCTCCGCCCTTTCACTATATTTTCAATCCATTTTCACCACAAATGTTTACTTCCCAACCAAGTCTTCCCCTCCATGTCTGTCTACCTCCCCCAACTCTGTCTCCCTTTAACTCCATCTCCCTCTTAACTCCATCTCCCCCTTAACTCCATCTCCCCCTTAACTCTGTCTCCCCTTAACTCTACCTCCCCAACTCTGTCTTCCCTAAACTACTTCTCCCTTTAACTCTGTCGCCACAACTCTGCGTCCTCCAACTCTGCTTCCTCCAACTTGTTTGAGGTCTATAACTAGATGTCAGAAATTATAAAAGAAAGAGATGAACGGGCTGACTGCATATTCCTCAACTGTCAAGTAGCGTTTGATATAGTCATACACGAAAGACTCCGACTCCAACTAGTGAAGCCAACTGGTGTATCGGGGATAGTCCTACGGTGGGTCAGAGAGTATCTCCCGGGAAAGAAGCAGAGGGTTACGGTGTGGACACCGACATCAGATTGCAGAGCGGTTACGAGTGGTGTATAATAATGGCCCATCCGGTTTCTACTGTATGTCAATGACCTGACATAGAAAATTGGCTCGTTCATATCAATGTTTTATGACGATGCAAAACTGATGAGAAGAATCAGAACAGAGATAAAATGTGAAACATTGCAAACGGATTGCAACATTCGCCAGATATAGTATGAAAAATTGCCGCTGGAATTTAACCTAGCCAAATGCAAAGTTATGAAGAATGAGACAGGGGTCAAGAGTACGAAGGCCAGTACAGAAGTCCTTACACAACTCAGGACAAAGCAAATTCTTCAATCTGAAAAGGAGAAGGATCTGGGAATTGACATAACTCCAAGTCTGATAGCCGAGCCCACATTAGCTGAATAACAACTCCATATAGCATACCGGCCAACAACCGTGTATCCTTCAGAAACTTGGACAAAGAGGCTTTCCGGGCCATATGTACAACAAAGGTGAGACCCACAATTAAATATGCATCCCAGCACTGGACCCTTACCTATAAAAAGGACAAAGAGAAATGGGAAAAAGTAATAGATATGCAATGAGATTGATTCCTCATCTGAAAGGAATTAGCTGTGAGGAAAGAATGAGAGAACTGGACCTTACCACACCGGAGGAAAAGAGAGATGGGGGGGGGGGGGCGGTGATATGATAGTAACATACGAGAGTCTAACAGAAATTGACAATTTAGACAAAGCAGAATTGTTTAAAACTACGAACAGCTAAATGAGTGGTCATTGATGGAACCTCGAGATGATAAAGGAACTTTTTCGGTGTTAGAGCTGTCAGTAAGGGCAACAGATTAGGTATTGACGTCCTTGAGGCTAATTTGATTCAAAGTTTTAAATGGAATATGATAAAATCGTGACAGAAATCAGTCAATTTATTAATCAAAGAACACCTGGAAGGTGGAAGGAGTCCAGATCGACCGTGCAAGTACTTCTAGGTGAGTACATCTAGGTGAGTACACTCAAACATACAAATATATGTATGTACACACACAGGGTACCTGTGGCTGAGTGGACAACACTTGGTACTCGTAATCCTTGTGTCCAGGTTCGATTCCCATCGATGGCGGAAAACAAATGGGTAGATTTTCTAACTTCTAGATTTTCTAGATTGTCCCTAACTTGCATACCATGTAAGGTAACGGAGAAGATTGTGCGAAAAAAGCTAGTTGAACATCTAGATTGAAGGAACTTTGTAACCCAGCATCAACATGGGTTGAGAAATGGCAAGTCCTGCCTCAAAGGTTTAATTGAATTCGACGACCAAGCAACAAAAAACAGGCAGCAAAGAGAGGAGTGGGCAGACTGCACATTTTTGGATTGCCAGAAAGCCTTTGATACAGTTCCACCCAAGAAGCTGGTGAAAATGCTGGAGATGCACGCAGGAGGGAAATGAAAGGTACTCCATTGGATAAGGGAGTACCTAAGTAACAGAAGACAGTGAATCACTGTGAAGGGTAAGGTCTCAGATTGGCGAGACGTCACTAGTGGAGTCTCGCAGGGGTCATTCCTTGGACCATTACTGTTTCTGATATAAATAATCTACCAGAGGGTATAGACTCGTTCCTCTCAATGTTTGCTGATGCTGCAAAAATTATGAGGAGAATTAAGACAGAAGAAGATAGAATCAGGCTACAAGATGACCTAGAAGAACTGAAGAGGTATGAGGTATGCCAGTCGATTGACGGTTGAGAGGCGGGACCAAAGAGCCAGAGCTCAACCACCGCAAGCACAAATAGGTTAGAACACACACACACACACACACACATACTTTTTTGTGAGAAAAAACCTAGTAACACATCTGGAGAGACGAGACTTCGTGACAACCCATCAACATGGGTTCAGGGAGGGTAAATCTTGCCTTACAATGCCTAGAATTCAACAATCAGGGGACAAAGATTAAGCGAGAAAGAGAAGGATGGGCGGACTGCATTTTTTTGGACTACCGGAAAGTGTTTGACACAGTACCCCATAAATGGCTGATGCATAAGCTGGAGAAACAGGCAGGAGTAACTGGTAGGGCGCTCCAGTGGATAAGGGAGTACCTAAGTAACAGAAGACAGTGAATCACTGTGAAGAGTAAGGTCTCAGATTGGCGTGAAGTCACCAGTGGAGTCCCAGAGGGCTCTGTACTCGGACCTATCCTGCTTCTGATATACGTAAATGATCTCCCAGAGGGTATAGACTCATTCCTCTCAATGTTTACTGACGACGCCAAAAATTGTGAGAAGGATTAAGACAGAGGAGGACAGCTTGAGGCTCCAAGAAAACCTAGACAAGCTGCAGGAATGGTCGAACAAATGGTTGTTAGAGTTTAACCCAAGCAAATGTAATGTAATGAAGATAGGGGTAGGAAGCAGGAGACCAGATATAAGGTATCATTTGGGAGATAAAATACTTAAAGTGTCAGAGAGAGAAAGACCTGGAGGTTGATATCACGCCGGACCTGTCCCCTGAAGGTCATATCAAGAGGATAACATCAACGGCATATACCAGGTTGGCTAACATAAGAACGGCCTTTAGAAACTTGTGTAAGGAATCTTTCAGAACATTATATACCACTGGTCAGACCAATCCTGGAGTATGCAGCCCCAGCATGGAGTCCATATCTAGTCAAGCATAAGACTAAACTGGAAAAGGTTCAAAGGTTTGCCACCAGAGTAGTACCCGAGCTGAGAGGTATGAACTACGAGGAGAGACTACGGGAATTAAACCTCATTTCGCTGAAAGACAGAAGAGTTAGGGGGGACATGATCACCACATTCAAGATTCTGAAGGGAATTGATAGGGTAGATAAAGACAGTCTATTTAACACAAGGGGAACATGCACAAGGGGACACAGGTGGAAACTGAGTGCCCAAATGAGCCACAGAGATATTAGAAAGAACTTTTTTAGTGTCAGAGTGGTTGACAAATGGAATGCATTAGGAAGTGATGTGGTGGAGGCTGACTCCATACACAGTTTCAAGTGTAGATATGATAGAGCCCAATAGGCTCAGGAATCTGTACACCTGTTGATTGACGGTTGAAAGGCGGGACCAAAGAGCCAGAGCTCAACCCCTGCAAACACAACTAGGTGAGTACAACTAGGTGAGTACACCCCAGGAAGCAGCCCGTGACAGCTGACTAAATCCCACGTACCTATTTACTGCTAGGTAACAAGGGCATTCAGGGTGAAAGAAACTTTGCCCATTTGTTTCTGTCGGGTACGGGTGTCGAACCCGCGCCACAGAATTACGAGTCCTGCGCGCTATCAAACTGGCTACCAGGCCCCTTGCGGGTCCTCACAGGTTCCTGAGCCTATTGGGCATTCAGGGCATTCAGGTTACCAGGCCCCTTGCGGGTCCTGGTAGCCTGGCCCCGTAAGGCTGTGTGTGTTTATTGGTGTATGTGTGTGTGTGTGAACTCACCTAGTTGTGCTTGCGGGGGTTGAGCTCTGTCTCTTTGGTCCCGCCTCTCAACCGTTAATCAACTGGTGTAAAGATTCCTGAGCCTATTGGGCTCTATCATACCTATATATGAAACTGTGTATGGAGTCAGCCTTCACCACATCACTGCCTAGTGCATTCCATTTATTAACTACTCTGACACTGAAAAAATTCTTTCTAACGTCTCTGCGGCTCATCTGGGTACTAAGTTTCCACCTGTGTCCCCTTGTTCGTGTCCCACCCATGCTGAAGAGTTTGTCTTTGTCCACCCTGTCAATTCCCCTGAGAATTTTGTAGGTGGTTATCATGTCTCCCCTTACTCTTCTGTTTTCCAGGGATGTGAGGTTCAGCTCCTTTAGCCTTCCCTCGTAGCTCATTCCTCTCAGTCCCGGGACGAGTCTGGTGGCATACAGCTGAATCTTCTCTAATATTCTCCTGTGTTTAACTAGGTATGGACTCAAGGCTGGAGCTGCATATTCCAGGATTGGTCTGACATAAGTGGTATACAGGGTCCTGAACGATTCCTTACACAATTTTCAAAAGGCAGTTCTTATGTTGGCCAACCTAGCATATGCCGCTGATGATATCCTTTTGATGTGGGCCTCTGGGGACAGGTTCGGTGTGATATCAAACCCCAGATCTTATTCTCTATTTGTTTCTTGCAGGATTTCACCTCCCAGATGTTACCTTGTGTTCAGCCTCCTGCTCCCTTCACCTAATTTCATTACTTTACACTTTCCTGAGTTGAACTTTAGTAACCATTTTCTAGACCATTCCTCCAGTTTGTCCAGGTCGTCCTGTAGTCTCTGTCTATCTCTTCATCTGTCTTCATTCTTCTTATAATTGTGTGTGTGTGTGTGTGTGTGTGTGTGTGTGTGTGTGTGTGTGTGTGTGTGTGTGTGTGTGTGTGTGTGTGTGTGTGTGTGTGTGTGTGTGTGTATTCACCTAGTTGTAATTGCGGGGGTTGAGCTTTGCTCTTTCGGCCCGCCTCTTAACCGTCAATCAACTGGTGTACAGGTTCCTGAGCCTATTGGGCTCTATCATATCTACACTTGAAACTGTGTATGGAGTCAGCCTCCACCACATTACTTCCTAATGCATTCCATTTGTCAACCACTCTGACGCTAAAAAAGTTCTTTCTAATATCTCTGTGGCTCATTTGGGCACTCAGTTTCCTCCTGTGTCCCCTTGTGCGTGTGCCCCTTGTGTTAAATAACCTGTCTTTATCTACCCTTTCGATTCCCTAGAGAATCTTGAATGTGGTGATCATGTCCCCCCCCTAATTCTTCTGTCTTCCAACGAAGTGAGATTTAATTCCCGTAGTCTCTCCTCGTAGCTCATACCTTAGTCTCTCCTCGTAGCTCATACCTCTCAGCTCGGGTACTAGTCTAGTGACAAACCTTTGAACCTTTTCCAGTTTACTCCTATGCTTGACTAGATATGGACTCCATGCTGGAGCCGCATACTCCAGGATTCGTCTGATTTATGTGGTATATAATGTTCTGAAAAATTCCTTACACAAATTTCTAAAGGCCGTTCTTATGTTAGCCAACCTGGCATATGCCGCTGATGTTATCCTCTAGATATGAGCTTCAGGGGACAGGTCTGGCGTGATATCAACCCCCAGGTCTTTCTCTCTCTCTGACTCCTGAAGTATTTCATCTCATAATTTTGGCGTCGTCAGCAAATATTGAGAGGAATGAGTCTATACCCTCTGGGAGATCATTTACGCATATCAGAAACAGGATAGGTCCGAGTACAGAGCCCTGTGGAACTCCACTGGTGACTTCACGCCAATCTGAGGTCTCACCCCTCACTGTAACTCTCTGCTTCCTATTGCTTAGGTACTCCCTTATCCACTGTAGCGCCCTACCAGTTACTCCTGCCTGTTTCTCCAGCTTATGCATCAGCCTTTATGGGCTAATGTGTCAAAGGCTTTCTGACAGTCCAAAAAATGCAGTCCGCCCATCCTTCTCTATCTTCTTTATTCTTTGTCACCTGATCGTTGAATTCTATTAAGCCTGTAAGGCAAGATTTACTCTCCCTGAACCCATGTTGATGGGTTGTCACGAAGTCTCTTCTCTCCAGATGTGTTACTAGGTTTTTTTCTCACAATCTTCTCCATCACCTTGCATGGTATGCAAGTTAAGGACACTGGCCTGTAGTTCAGTGCCTCTTGTCTGTCACCCTTTTTGTATATTGGGACTACATTAGCCGTCTTCTATATTTCTGGTAGGTCTCCCGTTTCCAGTGACCTACTATACACTATGGAGAGTGGCAAAGAAAGTGCTCCTGCACACTCTTTCAACAACCCATAATGAGATTCCGTCCAGCCTAACAGCTTTTCTCACGTCCAGCTCCAATAGGTGCTTCTTGACCTCATCACTTGTAATTTCGAAACTTTCCAAAGTCGCCTGGTTTGCTGCCACCTCTCCTAGCGCCGTGACTTCTCCCTGTTCTATTGTAAAGACCTTTTGGAACCTTTTGTTGAGTTCCTCACACACCTCTTCGTCATTTTCTGTGTACCTGTCCTCACCCACCCTAAGTTTCATCACCTGTTCCTTCACTGTTGTCTTCCTCCTGATGTGACTGTGTAGTAGCTTTGGTTCGGTCTTGGCTTTGTTAGCTATATCATTTTCATACCTTTTCTCAGCTGCTCTTCTCACAATAACATACTCGTTCCTGGTTCTCTGGTATCTCTCTCTACTTTCAGGTGTTCTGTTATTACGGAAGTTCCTCTTGTTCTTTTTGTTCAGCTCCTTTTCTTTCATACATTCCCTAGTAAACCACGGATTCTTCTTTTGCTTCTCTGTTTTTTCCTGTCGGGCTGGGACAAACCTGCTTACAGCCTCCTGACACTTTTGGGTGACATAGTCCATCATGTCTTGAACGGACTTTGTTCTGAGTTCTGTGTCCCATTGTATATTCCTTAGGAATTTATTCATCTCCTTATAGTTTCCCTTTCGGTACGCCAGCCCTTTGTTTCCCAGTTCTTTTTTGGGGGTGATAATTCCTAGCTCAACCAGGTAATCAAAGCTCAATATACTATGATCACTCATTCCCAGAGGGGCTTCCAACTTAACTTCCCTTATGTCCGACTCATTTTGGGTAAATATCATATCAAGCAAGGCTGGTTCGTCCTCTCATTCTTGTCGGTCCTTTGACGTCTTGACTGAGAAAGTTTCTTGTTGCCATGTCCAGCAGCTTAGCTCTCCATGTGTCTGGTCCTCCATGTGGGTCTCTGTTCCCCCAATCTATCTTCCCATGGGAGCCGGTCGGCCGAGCGGACAGCACACTGGGCTTGTGATTCTGTGGTCCCGGGTTCGATTTCGGGCGCCAGCGAGAAACAATTGGCAGACTTTCTTTCACCCTATGCCCCTGTTACCTAGCAGTAAAATAGGTACCTGGGTGTTAGTCAGCTGTCACGGGCTGCTTCCTGGGGGTGGAGGCCTGGTCGAGGACCGGGCCGCGGGGACACTAAAGCCCCGAAATCATCTCAAGATAACCTCAAGATATGGTTGAAGTTTCCCATGATTAGTAATCTGGATCCGTTCCTGCTAGCCGCAGAAGCTGTGTGTGTGTGTGTGTGTGTGTGTGTGTACTCACCTAATTGTACTCACCTAATTGTGCTTGCGGGGGTTGAGCTCTGGCTCTTTGGTCCCGCCTCTCAACCGTCAATCAACTGGTGTACAGATTCCTGAGCCTATTGGGCTCTATCATATCTACATTTGAAACTGTGAATGGAGTCAGCCTCCACCACATCACTTCCTAATGCATTCCATTTGCTAACTACTCTGACACTGAAAAAGTTCTTTCTAACGTCTCTGTGGCTCATTTGGGTACTCAGCTTCCACCTGTGTCCCCTTGTTCGCGTCCCACCAGTGTTGAAAAGTTCGTCCTTGTTTACCCGGTCGATTCCCCTGAGGATTTTGTAGGTTGTGATCATGTCCCCCCTTACTCTTCTGTCTTCCAGTGTCGTGAGGTGCATTTCCCGCAGCCTTTCCTCATAACTCATGCCTCTTAGTTCTGGGACTAGTCTAGTAGCATACCTTTGGACTTTTTCCAGCTTCGTCTTGTGCTTGACAAGGTACGGGCTCCATGCTGGGGCCGCATACTCCAGGATTGGTCTTACATATGTGGTGTACAAGATTCTGAATGATTCCTTACACAGGTTCCTGAACGCCGTTCTGATGTTAGCCAGCCTCGCATATGCCGCAGACGTTATTCTCTTTATGTGGGCTTCAGGAGACAGGTTTGGTGTGATATCAACTCCTAGATCTTTCTCTCTGTCTGTTTCATTAAGTACTTCATCTCCTATTCTGTATCCTGTGCCTGGCCTCCTGTTTCCACTGCCTAGTTTCATTACTTTGCATTTACTCGGGTTGAACTTCAACAGCCATTTGTTGGACCATTCACTCAGTCTATCCAGGTCATCTTGTAGCCTCCTACTATCATCCTCTGTTTCAATCCTCCTCATAATTTTTGCATCGTCGGCAAACATTGAGAGGAACGAATCTATACCCTCTGGGAGATCATTTACATATACCAGAAACAGTATAGGTCCGAGGACTGACCCCTGCGGGACTCCACTTGTGACGTCTCGCCAATCTGAGACTTCACCCCTCACACAGACTCGTTGTCTCCTGTTGCTTAGGTATTCCTCTATCCACCGGAGTACCTTCCCTCTCACTCCAGCCTGCATCTCCAACTTTCGCACTAGCCTCTTGTGTGGCACTGTATCAAAGGCTTTCTGACAATCCAAAAATATGCAGTCTGCCCACCCTTCTCTTTCTTGCCTTATTTTTGTTGCCTGGTCGTAGAATTCAAGTAACCCTGTGAGGCAGGACCTGCCATCCCTGAACCCATGTTGATGCTGTGTTACAAAGTTCCTTCGCTCCAGATGCTCCACTAGTTTTTTTCGCACAATCTTCTCCATCAGCTTGCATGGTATGCAGGTTAGGGACACTGGCCTGTAGTTCAGTGCCTCCTGTCTATCCCCTTTCTTGTATATCGGGACTACGTTAGCTGCTTTCCAAATATCTGGCAGTTCCCCTGTTGCCAGTGATTTGTTATACACTATGGAGAGTGGTAGGCTCAGTTCTCTTGCTCCTTCCTTTAGAACCCAAGGGGAGATTCCATCTGGGCCTATAGCCTTCGTCACGTCCAACTCTAGTAAACACTTCCTTACTTCCCCACTGGTAATCTCAAACTCTTCCAGTGGTTCCTGGTTAGCTATTCCCTCACTTACCTCTGGAATTTCTCCTTGTTCTAAGGTGAAGACCTCATGGAATTTCTTATTCAATTCCTCACACACTTCCTTGTCATTTGTAGTGAATCCTTCCGCCCCTATCCTTAATCTCATAACCTGTTCCTTTACTGTTGTTTTTCTCCTAATGTGGCTATGCAACAATTTAGGCTGAGTCTTTGCCTTGCTTGCGATGTCATTTTCGTATTGTCTTTCTGCCTCTCTTCTCATCCTGACATATTCATTCCTGGCATTCTGGTATCTTTCTCTGCTCTCCAGTGTCCTGTTATTCCTATAGTTTCTCCATGCCCTTTTACTTTGCTGCTTAGCTAGCCTACATCTTTGATTAAACCATGGGTTTCTCATCTTCATTTCTCTGTTTTCCTTTTGGACTGGGACAAACTTGTTTGCTGCGTCCTTGCACTTCTGCGTGATGTAATCCATCATATCTTGGGCCGTCTTTCCCCTGAGCTCTGTTTCCCATTCTATATCTGTTAGGAATTTTCTTATCCCCTCATAGTTTCCCTTTCGGTATGCTAACCTTTTGGTTTCGGTATCCCTCCTCGAGTTCAATAACCCTTCTTCAATCAAGTACTCAAACACCAGTACACTGTGGTCGCTCATTCCTACTGGGTCCTCAAAACCGATTTCTCTTATGTCGGAGTCGTTCAGAGTGAAGACTAGGTCGAGTCTCGCTGGTTCGTCATTGCCTCTCATCCTTGTGGGTTCTCCGACATGCTGCGTTAAAAAGTTGCTTGTCACCACCTCCAATAGTTTGGCTCTCCACGTATCCTCGCCTCCATGCGGTTCCTTGTTCTCCCAGTCAATCTTTCCGTGATTGAAGTCGCCCATGATGAGCAGGTGGGATCTATTTCTACAGGCAGCAGAGGCTGCCCTCTCAATTATAGTGTTAACTGCCTTGTTGTTGTTTTCATACTCTTGACTGGGTCTCCTGTCATTTGGTGGAGGGTTGTATATTACTGCTACTACTATTCTTGGTCCTCCCATTGTTATGGTGCCTGCTATGTAGTCTCTGAACTCCTCACAGCCCGGGATGGCCATCTCCTTAAAACTCCATTCCCTTCTCATGAGTAGGGCCACTCCGCCTCCTCCTCTACCTTCCCTCTCTTTCCTTATTACTGTATACTCCTGGGGAAACACGGCATTCGTTATGATTCCAGAGAGTTTTGTTTCAGTGAGTCCGATTACATCTGGGTTAACTTCTTGTGCTCTTTCCCTTAGTTCACTTGTCTTGCTTGTGATCCCATCTATGTTTGAGTACATCACCCTGAAACTGACTCTCTTCTGCTTCTTTTCTGGGGGGGACCTTTGGGATCTGGGGTGAGTGGGAGCTGGGGGGACCTGGCACGGGGGGATTGGTGGAGGAGGGAGGGCTTGGGGTGGTGGGGGAGAGGGGGAGGGTACAGGGGGTGGATAAGAGGGGGAGGGTACAGGGGGTGGATAAGAGGGGGAGGGTACAGGGGGTGGATAAGAGGGGGAGGGTACAGGGGGTGGGTAAGAGAGGGAGGGTTGGGGAAGCATGAGGGGAGGAGAGGCTGTGGGGGATAGGGGAGATGGGGGGGCTTGGGGGGAGAGAAAAGGGTGGAGGGCTTGGGGGGCGTGGGGGAAAAGGGAGGGCTGAGGTGGGTGAGGAAGAGGGGAGGGTTTAGGGGAGTGGGGGAGAGGGGAAGACTTAGGTGGGGTGGGGGAGAGTGGGGGGCTTAGGGGGGAGGGGGAGAAGGGAGGGCATGGGGGTGGGAGAGACGGGAAGGCATGTGGGAGAAGGGAGGGCATGGGGGATGGGGGAGAAGGGAGGTCCTGGGGAGAGGGGTGAGGGGGAGAAGGGGGGTGAGTGGGGGGAGGGGGGTGGGTGGGGGGAGGGTGCCCTAGGTGGGTACTTAGTGGGGGGCTGACAGGGGATGGGGCAGGTTGGGTGTCTGTTGGGTAGAATTTGGGGGTGGTGCCCCAATCCCTGTGGCTGTTGCACTGTTTGAGGAGGGTTCTCCACTTCCCTCTGGGATTGTAGGGTTCTGGGTTGTGGTACTCTGATTTCCTTCTCTCTCCCTGCGCTCCTTCCTCGCGTCTGCTGTCCGTATTCTCTCTTCCCTTGTCATATCCCTCTGCAGGAATATTTTCTTG
>NC_091174.1:26161518-26296906 GCF_040958095.1 Procambarus clarkii
GATGCTCCACTAGTTTTTTTCGCACAATCTTCTCCATCAGCTTGCATGGTATGCAGGTTAGGGACACTGGCCTGTAGTTCAGTGCCTCCTGTCTATCCCCTTTCTTGTATATCGGGACTACGTTAGCTGCTTTCCAAGTATCTGGCAGTTCCCCTGTTGCCAGTGATTTGTTATACACTATGGAGAGTGGTAGGCTCAGTTCTCTTGCTCCTTCCTTTAGAACCCAAGGGGAGATTCCATCTGGGCCTATAGCCTTCGTCACGTCCAACTCTAGTAAACACTTCCTTACTTCCCCACTGGTAATCTCAAACTCTTCCAGTGGTTCCTGGTTAGCTATTCCCTCACTTACCTCTGGAATTTCTCCTTGTTCTAAGGTGAAGACCTCCTGGAATTTCTTATTCAATTCCTCACACACTTCCTTGTCATTTGTGTGTGTGTGTGTGTGTGTGTGTGTGTGTGTGTGTGTGTGTGTGTGTGTGTGTGTAAGGGGGGAGGTAGGAGTAAGAGGGGGAGAAGGGGAATAAGGAACGAAGGAAGGGCGGACGGTTGAAGAGGTTGAGTTAGGGAGAAAAGTTGGGGGAGAGATAAAGATGAAGTGTGTGTGTGTGTGTGTGAGAGAGAGAGAGAGAGAGAGAGAGAGAGAGAGAGAGAGAGAGAGAGAGAGAGAGAGAGAGAGAGAGAGAGAGAGAGAGAGAGAGAGAGAGAGAGAGAGAGAGAGAGAGAGAGAGAGAGAGAGAGAGAGAGAGAGAGAGAGAGAGAGAGAGAGAGAGAGAGAGAGAGAGAGAGAGAGAGAGAGAGAGAGAGAGAGAGAGAGAGATAAGGGAGGGGTGTTCTGGAGAGTGTAAGGGGATGGGAAAATGGGGGGAGTGAAGAGGGATATTGATGGTCACTAGGGCCCTTGTCTCATATGCTGTCAACAACTGCCACCCAGGAGGAGCTGGGATGTGTGTGTGTGTGTGTGTGTGTTTATGGAGTGTGGTTACGGAGTTGTGTCCTTTGTGTTAGGTTGGATGCAACGTCTGCTGTGGCTGTGAAGTCCAACCCGAGAACGGCAGGACCAACCGCGGTGAGTGCAGATGAACCCTGAAGCGGTTACGTCAGTCAGCGGCCGAGACTTCCTCTGAAGTCTCTTTTCCTCCTGCTGCCTCTTCTGTTCGCCCTCAGATTTTTGGAGTCCCTTATGCACTTTGCATCTCCATGTAGATCTGTCCGCAGCTGCTGCCTCCCAAATGTTGATGTCGATGTTCTGCTGCTTGTAGTCGCGTTTGCAGGCGTCTTTGAAACGCAGCTGGGGTCCTCCCGGTGGGCCTCTTTCCTGATGCCAGTTCTCCGCATAAGAGGTCCTTCGGCATGCGGCCAACTTCCATACGTGTGACATGTCCCAGCCACCGCATGTGTCTGCTTCAGGAGAGTGAACATTGAAAGGATTCCTGTTTCCTCGAGTACTGTGTTGTTGGTGACGTGGTCTCTCCACGTGATGCCAAGGAGGCGTCCCATGTTCCGTGTGCGAAAGCCGTCTCTCCTGGCGAGAGCGCAGGGTCCAGGATTCCGAGCCGTAGAGAAGTGTATTCACCGCGCATGCCATAAAGACGTGTTTTGGTGTGCACTGTCAGTTTGACATTTGCCCAAACTCGCTCTGTGAGCCTGGCTAGTTTTGTTGCGGCCTTTCCAATATGTCCGGTGATCTCAATTTCCAAAGAAAGGTAGTCTGAGAGTGTGGAGCCCAGGTACACAAACTCGTTGACTGCCTCCAGCTTGCACTCTATGATATAGCATAAATATAACATAAGAATACAATACTACATAATAAATGAATACTTAATGACAGTTCTTTACTTATATGCATAAGTTTAAATACTGCACTAGTGTAAAATTTTAATAGAGGTACATAAACAATTACAGGTATGACCTTAGCGTATCTATTCTGAACTGGTTAGGCTGGGTCATAACAAATGTGGATCTCCCAGCATAAATACCTTACCTGAAAAACGGCAAGGAGAAACTAATAAGGTCCAAAGATATGCATCGCGGCATGATCCTTGGTTGAAGGCATTGAGCTGTGAGGAAAGATTGAGAGATCTGGACCTTACCACAATGGAGGACAGGAGAGGTAGGGAGGACATGATAACATCATATAAGATTCTAAGGGGTAATTAACAAAGCAGTATTGTTCAAAGCTAGAAACAACAGAACGAGAGGTCAGAGATGGAAACTATAGACACATATGAGTCACAGAGACATCAGAAGGAACTTTCTCACCTTTTAGAATTGTCGATAAAGGAAACAGGTTAGACGTAGAAGTCGTTGACGCAAATTCGAATTAAAGTTTTAAATCTAAATATAATTAAATGGTGAGAAATGTGTCATTGCAATAATCTAAGAACGTTCGGAAGGCGGGGTTAGGAACCTAGCTCAACCACACAAACATATCTAGGTAAGTACACACACACACACACGCAGAACCATAAATAACGTAGAACTCACACATACACACTCCTTATGTTACGTAAACAACATATTTCAACGATATGAATCAAGCGCATGAGACAAATTTTCAATCGTTTGTCAAGATTAGAGACTTTGTAGAGTGGGCCAATATGTCACCTGGCTGTTCAAATATGTCGCACAGCAGTTCAAATATGTCTTTTAGCTTGCTGGTTTGCCATCCTATTGTACTACTATGTCATTCAGCTGGAAAATGATTTTCTTTACCCAGTAAATAAATGTTTCAATATTATTGTCAAATCTCATTATTTACCTTATTTTACCTGAGAGCCACCATATATTATTCTATCAAGTGGCGTCGACAGTGGCGGGAAACCAGCATCTTGTAAAATATCCTCTCTTTTTGCGGGAATGTTTCCAATTGGATTTTAAATTGGTTTAGTGTTTTAGCATTTACCGCTTTGATGGGTAGACGGTTCCCTGCGGTTATGACTCTTTGTTGATACCTCATCTGTTTTTTGTACAATTTTGTGACTTATTTAGCTTGAAATTATTGTCACTTGTATGGGTTACATTTTACCTTTTAAGGAAGTGGTCTAGATCCTTCAACTCGTTCAGTAGCTTTAATGTTTCGATGAGCTCAGCTCTGTCATGTGTGGTCAACAGTGTTGTTAGTTCTGTGGCCCTCAACCGTCCCTGGTATGAGAGTCGACTTAGTTCTGTGATGATTTTTGTCGCTCTGCATTGTACTTTCTCCTAAGCAAATATGTCCTTCAGAAGATGAGGTCTCCATGTTTAGATACAACGTCCAAATGTGGGAGCACCAAAGATTTAAAGAATAGAATAACGACTTTCTTTCTTTTGAAGTTAAAAGTTCTTTTTACACTTACTTGAGTTTGGGTGGCGGTTTTACTTGAGCTCCCACTAGTTTTGCAACTTTCAGTGGCTGATGGATTCGAATTTCTAGATCATTTTCTTTGTCAAACGGTTCCATGACAGTGTTGTTGCTTTCATAGTTGTGATGTACATTCATTCTTATGCCCTACATAAAATGTCTTCCATTTTTCAATATTAAAGGGCTTTTGTCAGTCTTCCAACCATTTGAGGAGTTCAAGTAGATCGCTTTGTAATGTCGTTATATAATTTTCACTTTCTACTTTTCCGTGGTACCTTTTTGATACCTGGTTGATAGGGTTCTGGGAGTTCTTCTACCCCCCAAGCCCGGCCCGAGGCCAAACTTGACTTGTCAGAGTTTGGTCCACCAGGCTGTTGCTTGGAGCGGGCCGCAGGCCCACATACCCACCACAACCCGGTTGGTCCGGAAACAATCAAGTTTCCTCTTGAAGATGTCCACGGTTGTTCCTGCAATATTTCTGATGCTCGCTGGTAGGACGTTGAACAACCGTGGACCTCTGATGTTCATACAGTGTTCTCTGATTGTGCCCATGGCACCTCTGCTCTTCACTTCACATAGACTTAAGTCATCTACAAATTTAATAATGTCATTTGTAATATTCTCACTTATGTCTCTGATGTATAATTTGTATACAATAGAGTGGCAAAAAAGTGTTTTGCCACTTTCATAAGGAGCCTTTAATGCTTATCGAATTGCTGAAGCCTGACTTATGTTTTCAGGCAAACATTCAATCAAACATAAATATGATCTGAAGAAAACGTATGAGCTTAAATACGTTCGTGATTGTGTCAGAATAACAAATTATAAAAGGTATCCAACCGTTTTTGTATTTAAGCATATAATGGCGCGGGGAAGAATGAGAACGATATATTTTATTTCTCTCATGGAGCAGACGCCTTCCGACTGCTGTTAGCAGGACGAGAGCTTTCCCTGCCCATAGTTCAGTGTGAGCCTTACCCTACTAGTTTTTCCTTGAAAAAATTCCTCTACCATCTAGTAGGTGAAGAAACTCTAGATTACTTTGTCTTTCCATATTACTCGATAGGTTTGTCAGCAATGAGATATCTTTATGAATATACACATAGTACAGGGAACATAAATATTTCATATTTGTCTGAAAGCGTTAAACTCACCTCAGTGATCATGCTCTTGCGAAGGAATTCACCGTATTCGTTGTGAGTTAGGAGAGGTGATAGTTGTTTAAAGAGACGGGTATCTTCCCTCTGGGTCACAGGAGAGCTATCAAACAGCTGAATGCTGGATGTCAAGTTCACTTGAGTGAATATCAATGACACAAGTTGATGAATATAGATGGCGTCAATGACGGGATATGGTGAGCCCGTAGTGGACTTGCCTGGCACAGGAGCGGGGCTGCGACTCATGATAAAGTCCTTGTGAAGGACTCTTCCATTATCAAGACTGCACGCCACACTCGTCACCACCTCCGCTGGTCGCCTGCATCCTTCGCTGCGGAGAACGAACCCATTAATTAGAGTGAATGTTACTTAATCTTCTTAATTAACAACTCACGGACAACATTTTACACGCAGCTTTCTGAGACGGTTGGGCGCTGGTGTGGATGCGAGAGACACATTTTTCATCAAATGTTAACTTTCGTGATTTACACACACACACACACATACACACACACACATATATATATATATATATATATATATATATATATATATATATATATATATATATATATATATATATATATATATATATATATATATATATATATATATATATATATATATATATATATATATATATATATATATATATATATATATATATATATATATATGACAATGTCAAACCACGGAGGAAAATGAAACAGGAATTTCCTTAAGTACTTTCGTATATTAAATACATCTTCAGAAGGAATGATTTCACAGATCGAGTGATGGGTATAAATAGGCAGGAGAAAGTGGTGAAATAAGGTGAGGTACAATACTTGGACACCGCAGACGGCCCATTGGCCCATCAGATGTACCCAATTGGCCCATCCGATGTAGCCCAATGGCCCATCTGATACAGCAGACATACAAGCATAATACATAGGTAATTATAACATAAAGAGGTAAATATATACAATGAATTAGTGAGACAAATGTTTTTCAATGATTCTACTTAAATCGCCCTTTAGCTGATCTATTAGAAATGGATCTAGATTATATAGACCACTGCTAATATTCAAATTACTTTCTTTGGTTATCTGTATCAAAGCAGATTCAATTATGTTTCTGTTATAGGTGCTTTTACAATTTGTTATTGAAGAAACACTTTCCCAATCAATTTGGTGAGCTTTTTCTGACAAATCATTTGTCAGAAAGTACTTAAGGAAATTCCTGTTTCATTTTCCTCCGTGGTCTGACATTGTCACATTCTTAATCACGTGTTTATTTTGAAGTGGATGAAGTGTTTGCTAGGGTGCTTAAAGAATGCAAAGAGGAGCTTTGTGACCCACTGTCAACCATATTTAATAAATCAATAGAGTCAGGCAGAGTGCCAGAGTTTTGGAAAGTTGCTAATGTGATACCAGTTTTTAAGAAAGGAGATAGATCACTTGCGTCTAACTATCGACCAATTAGCCTAACGTCTATTGTGGGAAAGTTACTCGAATCTATAATAGCAAATAAAATTCGTCTTCATCTTGAAAAACATAAATTAATAATTGAGTCGCAACATGGTTTTATAAATGGCCGTTCATGTTTAACAAATTTGTTATCTTTTTATTCTAGCATTGTTGAGGCAGTTGATAGTGGTAAGGATTGCGATGTTGTATACCTTGACTTTAGCAAAGCTTTTGATACAGTGCCACATGAAAGACTGATTAAAAAAATAGAGTCTCATGGTATTGGGGGTGCTATATTAAGCTGGATTAGGGCATGGCTATACCAAAGGAAACAGAGAGTTAGTATAAATGGAATCAAGTCAGAGTGGGAAAATGTTGTAAGTGGAGTGCCTCAAGGCTCTGTCCTGGGACCTCTGTTGTTTATAATATATATAAATGATTTAGATTCAGGTTTGAGTAGCAACATTTGCAAATTTGCCGATGATACGAAAATCGGTAGGGAAATTAATTCGGAGGAGGACTCACTATCACTTCAAGTTGATCTAGATAGGGTTTTGAAATGGTCAAAGGATTGGCAGATGCAGTTTAATGCTGATAAATGTAAAGTTCTGAGGTTAGGTAATGATGATAGAGTTACAAGATACGAGCTAGATGGTGTTGTGATTGCGAAGTCGGATTGCGAAAGGGATCTGGGAGTTATGATTAGTAAGAATTTAAAACAAAAGGATCAATGCATAAATGTTCGTAATAAGGCAAATCGGACACTTGGATTTATTAATCGCAGCGTTAGTAACAAGACACCTGGTGTGGTTCTCAAGCTATATCTTGCTCTAGTTAGGCCCCATTTAGATTATGCAGTTCAGTTTTGGTCGCCATATTATAGAATGGATATAAATTCACTTGAACGTGTCCAGCGTAGGATGACTAAGTTAATTCCCCAAATTAGAAATCTTTCATATGAAGAAAGATTAACAAAGCTTAAGTTGCATTCACTGGAAAGGCGAAGAGTTAGGGGCGACATGATAGAGGTTTACAAGTGGGTGAATGGACATAACAAGGGGGATATTAATAGGGTATTAAAAGTATCAACACAGGACAGAACACGAAACAATGGGTATAAATTGGATAAGTTTAGATTTAGGAAAGACTTGGGTAAATACTGGTTCAGTAACAGGGTTGTAGATTTGTGGAACCAATTGCCGCGTAACGTGGTGGAGGTGGGGTCCCTCGATTGTTTCAAGCGCGGGTTGGACAAGTATATGAGTGGGATTGGGTGGTTATAGAATAGGAGCTGCCTCGTATGGGCCAATAGGCCTTCTGCAGTTACCTTTGTTCTTATGTTCTTATGTTCTTATTTTCGTGATATACAAACACACACACATATATATATATATATATATATATATATATATATATATATATATATATATATATATATATATATATATATATATATATATATATATATATATATTATATATATATATATATATATATATATATATATATATATATATATATATATATATATATATATATATTTATATATTATATATATATATATAACTGAAAACTCACACCCCAGAAGTGACTCGAACCCATACTCCCAGATGCCACGCAACTGGTATGTACAAGACGCCTTAATCCACTTGACCATCATCCGAGTGCCGGCGGTGGGGTGGTTCAAATAGCCTCGGCTATCACCTCATTATGTCCGGTCGTGATGGTCAAGTGGATTAAGGCGTCTTGTACATACCAGTTGCGTGGCATCTGGGAGTATGGGTTCGAGTCACTTCTGGGGTGTGAGTTTTCAGTTGCATATTGTCCTGGGGACCATTCAGGCTTGTTCGCATATATATATATATATATATATATATATATATATATATATATATATATATATATATATATATAATTATTTATATATGTTATTAATTAATTATATTATATATATTATTAATTAATTATATATATATATAATTATATATATTAATTAATGTGTTTCCATCTAAATGTTTCCATTAGGTTCTGTCGGCCCAGGCAGGTGGTTCAACCGCCCCAGGCAGGTGGTTCTAACGCCTCAGGCAGGTGGTTCTAACGCCTCAGGCAGGTGGTTCTAACGCCACAGGCAGGTGGTTCTAACGCCTCAGGCAGGTGGTTCTAACGCCACAGGCAGGTGGTTCTAACGCCTCAGGCAGGTGGTTCTAACGCCCCAGGCAGGTGGTTCTAACGCCCCAGGCAGGTGGTTCCAACGCCGCAGGCAGGTGGTTCCAACGCCCCAGGCAGGTGGTTCCAACGCCCCAGGCAGGTGGTTCCAACGCCCAAGGCAGGTGGTTCCAACGCCGCAGGCAGGTGGTTCCAACGCCCAAGGCAGGTGGTTCCAACGCCCCAGGCAGGTGGTTCCAACGCCCCAGGCAGGTGGTTCCAACGCCCCAGGCAGGTGGTTCCAACGCCCCAGGCAGGTGGTTCCAACGCCCCAGGCAGGTGGTTCCAACGCCCCAGGCAGGTGGTTCCAACGCCCCAGGCAGGTGGTTCCAACGCCCCAGGCAGGTGGTTCCAACGCCTCAGGCAGGTGGTTCCAACGCCCCAGGCAAGTGGTTCCAACGCCGCAGGCAGGTGGTTCCAACGCCCAAGGCAGGTGGTTCCAACGCCCCACGCAGGTGGTTCCAACGCCCAAGGCAGGTGGTTCCAACGCCCCACACAGGTGGTTCCAACGCCCAAGGCAGGTGGTTCCAACGCCCCAGGCAGGTGGTTCCAACGCCCCAGGCAGGTGGTTCCAACACCGCAGGCAGGTGGTTCCAACGCCCAAGGCAGGTGGTTCCAACGCCCCACGCAGGTGGTTCCAACGCCCAAGGCAGGTGGTTCCAACGCCCCAGGCAGGTGGTTCCAACGCCCCAGGCAGGTGGTTCCAACGCCCCAGGCAGGTGGTTCCAACGCCCCAGGCAAGTGGTTCCAACGCCCCAGGCAGGTGGTTCCAACGCCCCAGGCAGGTGGTTTAAACGCCGCAGGCAGGTGGTTCCAACGCCGCAGGCAGGTGGTTCCAACGCCGCAGGCAGGGGTTCCAGCGCCGCAGGCAGGTGGTTCCAGCGCCGCAGGCAGGTGGTTCCAACGCCGCAGGCAGGGGTTCCAGCGCCGCAGGCAGGGGTTCCAGCGCCGCAGGCAGGTGGTTCTGACGCCGCAGGCAGGTGGTTCCAACGCCGCAGGCAGGGGTTCCAGCGCCGCAGGCAGGTGGTTCCAACGCCGCAGGCAGGTGGTTCCAACGCCGCAGGCAGGTGGTTCCAACGCCGCAGGCAGGGGTTCCAACGCCGCAGGCAGGTGGTTCCAACGCCGCAGGCAGGTGGTTCCAACGCCGCAGGCAGGGGTTCCAACGCCGCAGGCAGGTGGTTCCAACGCCGCAGGCAGGGGGTTCCAACGCCGCAGGCAGGGGTTCCAACGCCGCAGGCAGGGGGTTCCAACGCCGCAGGCAGGGGTTCCAACGCCGCAGGCAGGTGGTTCCAACGCCGCAGGCAGGTGGTTCCAACGCCGCAGGCAGGGGTTCCAACGCCGCAGGCAGGGGTTCCAACGCCGCAGGCAGGGGTTCCAATGCCGCAGGCAGGTGGTTCCAACGCCGCAGGCAGGTGGTTCCAACGCCGCAGGCAGGGGTTCCAACGCCGCAGGCAGGTGGTTCCAACGCCGCAGGCAGGGGGTTCCAACGCCGCAGGCAGGGGTTCCAACGCCGCAGGCAGGGGGTTCCAACGCCGCAGGCAGGGGTTCCAACGCCGCAGGCAGGTGGTTCCAACGCCGCAGGCAGGTGGTTCCAACGCCGCAGGCAGGGGTTCCAACGCCGCAGGCAGGGGTTCCAACGCCGCAGGCAGGGGTTCCAACGCCGCAGGCAGGGGTTCCAACGCCGCAGGCAGGGGTTCCAACGCCGCAGGCAGGGGTTCCAACGCCGCAGGCAGGGGTTCCAACGCCGCAGGCAGGTGGTTCCAACGCCGCAGGCAGGTGGTTCCAACGTCCCAGGCAGGTGGTTCCAACGCCGCAGGCAGGTGGTTCCAACGCCGCAGGCAGATGGTTCCAACGCCCCAGGCAGGTGGTTCCAACGCCGCAGGCAGGTGGTTCCAACGCCGCAGGCAGGGGTTCTAACGCCGCAGGCAGGTGGTTCCAACGCCGCAGGCAGGGGTTCCAACGCCGCAGGCAGGTGGTTCCAACGCCGCGGGCAGGGGGTTCCAACGCCGCAGGCAGGGGTTCCAACGCCGCAGGCAGGTGGTTCCCACGCCCCAGGCAGATGGTTCCAACGCCGCAGGCAGGTGGTTCCAACGCCGCAGGCAGGGGTTCTAACGCCGCAGGCAGGTGGTTCCAACGCCGCAGGCAGGTGGTTCCCACGCCCCAGGCAGATGGTTCCAACGCCGCAGGCAGGGGTTCCAACGCCGCAGGCAGGTGGTTCCAACGCCCCAGGCAGGTGGTTCCAACGCCGCAGGCAGGGGTTCTAACGCCGCAGGCAGGTGGTTCCAACGCCGCAGGCAGGGGTTCCAACGCCGCAGGCAGGTGGTTCCAACGCCGCAGGCAGGTGGTTCCAACGCCGCAGGCAGGGGTTCTAACGCCGCAGGCAGGTGGTTCCAACGCCCCAGGCAGGTGGTTCCCACGCCGCAGGCAGGGGTTCCAATGCCGCAGGCAGGTGGTTCCAACGCCGCAGGCAGGGGGTTCCAACGCCGCAGTCACGGGTTCCAATGCCGCAGGCAGGTGGTTCCAACGCCGCAGGCAGGGGTTCCAACGCCCCAGGCAGGGGTTCCAACGCCCCAGGCAGGGGTTCCAACGCCCCAGGCAGGGGTTCCAACGCCGCAGGCAGGGGTTCCAGCGCCCCAGGCAGGGGTTCCAACGCCGCAGGCAGGGGTTCCAGCGCCGCAGGCAGGTGGTTCCAACGCCCCGGGCAGGTGGTTCCAACGCCGCAGGCAGGTGGTTCCAACGCCGCAGGCAGGGGTTCTAACGCCGCAGGCAGGTGGTTCCAACGCCGCAGGCAGGGGTTCCAACGCCGCAGGCAGGTGGTTCCAACGCCGCGGGCAGGGGGTTCCAACGCCGCAGGCAGGGGTTCCAACGCCGCAGGCAGGTGGTTCCCACGCCCCAGGCAGATGGTTCCAACGCCGCAGGCAGGTGGTTCCAACGCCGCAGGCAGGGGTTCTAACGCCGCAGGCAGGTGGTTCCAACGCCGCAGGCAGGTGGTTCCCACGCCCCAGGCAGATGGTTCCAACGCCGCAGGCAGGTGGTTCCAACGCCGCAGGCAGGGGTTCCAACGCCGCAGGCAGGTGGTTCCAACGCCCCAGGCAGGTGGTTCCAACGCCGCAGGCAGGGGTTCTAACGCCGCAGGCAGGTGGTTCCAACGCCGCAGGCAGGGGTTCCAACGCCGCAGGCAGGTGGTTCCAACGCCGCAGGCAGGTGGTTCCAACGCCGCAGGCAGGTGGTTCCAACGCCCCAGGCAGGTGGTTCCCACGCCGCAGGCAGGGGTTCCAATGCCGCAGGCAGGTGGTTCCAACGCCGCAGGCAGGTGGTTCCAACGCCGCAGGCAGGGGTTCCAATGCCGCAGGCAGGTGGTTCCAACGCCGCAGGCAGGGGTTCCAACGCCCCAGGCAGGGGTTCCAACGCCCCAGGCAGGGGTTCCAACGCCCCAGGCAGGGGTTCCAACGCCGCAGGCAGGGGTTCCAGCGCCCCAGGCAGGGGTTCCAACGCCGCAGGCAGGGGTTCCAGCGCCGCAGGCAGGGGTTCCAACGCCGCAGGCAGGTGGTTCCAACGCCGCAGGCAGGGGTTCCAGCGCCCCAGGCAGGGGTTCCAACGCCGCAGGCAGGGGTTCCAGCGCCCCAGGCAGGGGTTCCAACGCCGCAGGCAGGTGGTTCCAACGCCACAGGCAGGTGGTTCCAACGCCACAGGCAGGTGGTTCCAACGCCGCAGGCAGGGGTTCCAACGTCCCAGGCAGGTGGTTCCAGCGCCCCAGGCAGGTGGTTCCAACGCCGCAGGCAGGTGGTTCCAACGTCCCAGGCAGGTAACCGCAAAGCTCCAGGATTTTAGGCTCAGCGCTCCGGGAAGGAGGTTTCAAGGGTATCGTTGGTAATATTTTTATATAAACATTTATTCATATGGATCCTCTGAACAACATATTTGTTCAAACAATTTATATATACATTGAACGACTAGACAAGTTCAACAATGACAATGTTCACAGGATAATGTTCAGCACAGTGTTGTGTAGGTATGCTTAGCCACCTCCAATCGCATGTTACGACCTGATTTCGAACCCTGGGAGGAGTCTAACGATTGGACGTCGTCCCTTCAGTGTTCTTACAAATGCATCCAACGTTAATTATGGACATATTGCGGTTGATAGATCGTTTGCTTGGAAAAGCAAAGCGCTGGAGAGCTTAAGTGATTCCTGGACCTTGCTCGGAGCTCAATGTTACGACCTTAATTTTCACATTGATTAATATTATTGAAGATGTAACTAAAATAAATACAATTTTATTTTAATACATATCGCTGAGAGTTGAATTACTAACTTACAAATTTAGTCATTTCTAGAAGCTGATAATTTGTGTAAAAACATCTGGTCATGTTTAATAATGTATGTATTGAAACAATGTAATAAATTTAATTGCAAACAACTAACAACTAAAGTGTTAATATATTCATTCCACTCAAGTGGAAGTGACTGAAGTGACAATAAATGATTCTCTCAAGAGGATGTACTGGAGTGTGAATAAATCATCTATACAATTATCAAACATTGCTAACAAAATAAATTGATGAATTATTTTAAACACTGCGACGGAGAAATATAAGGGGGGGGGGGACACCGTCACAACACAAACATTAATATAGGAACTTACTGAAATAAAAAAATTAAAAATGATAATTCATTAACGGAGAGAATAGTTAAGGGAGTCACATCACTCTGGGGAGAGAAGTTAATAACCAAGAGGCAACTTCTAGACCCAGAAACTATTCTCAGATGAATTATTATTTTTTTGGCTAGCGTGTTCGACGACCTATTTTTATATTTATATATATAATGTGAACAACTTTTACAGCGAGCGCCACTTAGCGGTATTGGTGGCAACGATCCGGGCCACCGTCCCAACAACTTTTATGGGGAAAAAAATAATTTTGATTTGGAGGCCGATCGTGGCTGAGGGTAAGACATGGCTGCAATGTGAGCAGGAACACAGGAGTAAGTGTAATGGGGAAAAAAATAAAAAAACACAGGCGGAATTAGTCAAAGACGACAACATGAAAGAAAGTGTATTTTATATATTTATATATACATTAAAGTCATTAATGGAAACACTCAAACGACAAGGCCGACAGGTACTTATCAACTGGATGGCAAGTCATGTACGAATATTAGGATATGACATTGCAGACGAAGCTGCAAAACTTGCAACTAAGAGAAGAAATGTAGACATTTAAATACCACAGAGTCTATCACAGATTAAGAAAGTAATTAGAAACAGAGCAGTGCAAAAATATGTACAGTGACCACAACACAGCAGTTGCAACATCAGGATCTGCGGGTTGGTACAAGAATTCAACCAACTACGAACCACTTAGTTTGATGAAAAGGAGCAGTAGAGCAACAGAAGTACACGTACATCACAACAGGCTTGGATACCCATGTGCATGGGTAATAACTTACAGGTTCCGGAAAATGAGAGGAAATGTCAGCACTGTGGAGAAATGTCCGACAGACCACTGAAACATTATCTAACACAGTGCACAGTTACAGACGCATTAAGGTTTCAACTTAGATTCAACAGAGCAGAAGTTGTTAAACACATATGTCAAAATCTTACTGAAGTGACCATACGAGTCATAAATACTCATACTCCGCCCAAGTAAAACAGAAACAAGCAACACTTAGTGGGCCAGCCAGAGGCTTAGGGCCCGCACAGGAATATCCTTGAAAAAAATTAATGTATACATCCCAGTGTCGGTCGTTCTTCAATAAATTCAGAACTTGACATGCACTACGGAGAGTGGCATGTGTAACGCCATTGTCAAATTTCAGTTGCTGGAAAGACGTTGGACCAGGCACTTTTACCAACAACATGTGAAGAAAGAAGCATTTATATTGATTGGGATGCATGGTGTACAGCCTGCCTATCGTAGTTTGTTCGAATTATGCCAGGTTGTCCATCAACTTGCTCTCCTCGTTTGCATCGTTCAAACGATTTTCTACCCGCATTCTATGTGTAATACGTAGGCACTTCCGAATACAACAGTATTTTTGCAAACGCGTCATTTTGACATAACATGAAGAAAACAGTTTTCGAAGTAGCCGGTGTATTCATTGCTATTTGTTGCACATTTGCAGCTGGGAAATAAACACGTTGTCCATGTACAGACGAGGAGTCACAATAACGTGGCTAAAATATGTTGACAAAACCACGCACTAGAAAGTGAAGGGACGACGACGTTTCAGTCCGTCCTGGACCATTCTCAAGTCGATTGACTTGAGAATGGTCCAGGATGGACCGAAACGTCTTCGTCCCTTTACTTTCTAGTGTGTGGTTTGGTCAACGTTGTCCATTTTCTTGTTAAAAAAAAAAAAAATACTAACGAAATATTTCAATTCAAACGCAGATCAATCGATACTGCTCAAGTCCACCGAAAATTGCACTGAAAAATAAGAAGAACAGTTTAAAAGACGAAATGAAAAACAATTAAAAAATAAAAGAAACTATAATCACGAAATGAACAATTTGGTAAGCAACACAGCTCAGTTCCAACGCAGTGTCACACAAAATAATTAAATGAAAATAAAAAAATATATAGAAATCTATGAAAATTCAATTTAACATTGCAATCGAAAACACTGCAGTAGTATTGTAACATATTTAGTACAGAGAGTGTGTATTTTACGTCCAACAGATGGCGTTGTTTTAAAAAAAAATGCATGTTTTACCTGTCACAGGTGTGGCATATATATAGTAAGTATATAAATACATGCGTATATTCGAATACAATGTTGCGTAAAAATTTCAAAGCAATCGATGAAGAACTTTCGGAGATTACGGCGTGTATTGCTTTTACGTCCAACAGATGGCGCTGTTTAAAAAAAACATGTTTTTACGTGTCACAAGTGTGGCAAGTATATAGTAGGTATATAAAAACACGCGTATGTTCGACTTCAACAATGTGTCAAAATTTCAAAGCAATTGGTAAAGAGGTTTTGGAGATTTCCCTCATATGAAAAATACAGTTTTTCAAAAAATAATGTTTTTACTTGTCACAGATGTGACATCTATATAATTGGTATATAGAAACACGCCCGTATGCAGATGGAACTTTTTTTTCAAAATTTCAAAGCAATCAGTGAAGAATTTTCGGAGTTTACCAATTTTGAACAAACGAACATTTACATTTTTATTTATATAAATTGTACAAAAGTTCTGTATACCGGTCAGATGAAATTTAAACCGTTTTTCTACAGCTATATATTTCCTACATTCAATATTTCACTACTGTTAAACACTTAAACACTCTAACCACAGCAATGGTTGAGAAAGCTGTAAGAAAGTTTAAAATGCCTCATGACAGTTCATTTAACATATAGTCTGACCACCTTAAACAGAAAACGCGGAAACAGAATGTTTATCTACTTCTCTTACAGGCCTCTCTCCACCACCTGTACTTCCAGGTACTTCGCCACCTGTAACAAACTCCTCAGCACTTGTTCAAATTCCAAAAAACTCTCGAGCTTCTGTGTTCTCCTCTAGTAACTACGGAGCTGTTGCCCTGAACTCACTATTAAACAAAGTATTTGATTATATGTTTTTTGACCTACGCATACTGGTTACTCCTCAGCGATATGTAGTCTCGTGCTGGCGGAAACTATTTAGTACTACTATTTAGTAAACTATTAAGTAAACTAGTAAAACTCACAAGGTTGTAGTGAACAAGATAGAACAATAAATTGCTCTATTTCTCTTTCTGGATACGTTCAAAACTTTTGACAAAGTTGATCACACACCGATTTTTTTAAAGACGAGTTTAGGAGAAATGTATGCCTTATCATCGCTAGATATTTATATATTTCTTATCGGGTATTGAAAGTTGCTGTAAAGGGAGTAACGGTCACTGCGAAAAATTTTCTCTAAATAATGGTATTACAAGGTGCGGTTCTCAGTCAAATTTTGTTTGATATCTAACTTGATCCATTGTTAAAAAGAGTTGAGAGTCAGTAGTGCTGGCTGTCGCATATATCGTACTAAGGCCAATGTTTTCAGTTGTTCTGATGATCATGTTCATCTTGCACTCACCAAAAAGGCAATGGAAACTTTTATACAAATATATGAATGATACAGTGCCGAATAAAACCTAATGTTCACTCCCACTAGTTGTGCTGTGGCTGATTTTAACTCGCAGGTCTCGCTTTATCTTGATCATAGTTTAAAATTAATTGGTAAAGAGATTTAATATAAAATTATGAAAAGCATCTGGAGCATATTATATCCTCAAAGGGACCACATAATTTTTTCTGATGCTATAGAGACCTGAAGATCAGAATAAATGTCATCATTAATGAATTTAGTCACCGTGATCGAAATAAAAGATATTGAACAATCAACGTCTAAGCTTGCATTGGTGTGATCTATGGGACCTAGAATATCCTGATGATGGTAAGCTTAATTGTGAATGAAGGAAATATTTTGGACGTACCTTAGTGTTCATCCTTTCACTCATTGTTATCTGCTATATAGTCGTAATTACTTGGTGCTGAAGACAGAATGAGTGAGATCGCGATTCTACCACGAATCTTTTTTATATTTTTCATAATTTTGTGAGGAAGGGAAAAATAAGATCTCCAAAGTTCATTTTAATCTTATTATAGCTTAACGCTAAGAGATGCGTTTTGTTAACTCTCAATATTTTTTAAGGTAGAGTACAATTGAATATATTTTTTTTGGAACAACCGAATATACAACCGAGAGTGAGGTGAAATATGAAGCAGGCCGATAGGCTCACTGCATGTGTCCTATCTCTTATGTTGCAGTAATGGCAGGGGGCAGTAGGCTGGGTGTTCCCTCAAGGTCCTGAAGGTGGCAGAGTACGTGTAACCGGATGTTAACTGGCTGTTGATGGTTGACAAGGTTGGTTTGATGTGCAGTGCTCGTATATGTACAACCTTTTTTGACGATGGATCCGTCGATTATTATAGTGTTTTTGCCTGAATATCTCTTGTGATGATCTGTTGTGTGCAGAGACCAAATGGCCGTCAATGGCGCCTTGCTGTTAGTGCATTGTCAGATGCCTTGAAAGAGATGTTATTTTCTTGCCTATATGCCCAAGCACTTGGGCTGGACGATTGAGCGACGGCCTCGCCTCATGCAGCTCGGGTTCAATCCTCGACCGTCCAAGTGGTTAGGCACCATTAATTTTCCCCTTCCCAGTCCAAATCCTTATCCTGATCCTTATCCCAGTGCTATATAGTCGTATAGCTTCGCGCTTTCTCCTGATAATTCCCTCCTTGCCTATTTATGAATATTTTGACCCCTGGATAGCCGGGAAAAACTAGTCTACCCCTTATGATAGTTTTTCAACAAGCTAGCCCCAATTGAGAGGTCAAAGGAAATATAGACAAGTGAATATGTATTAAATACTTGGCAAAGGTTAATGAAGAGTTTAAAGGCATGGGCCAGAGGATAAATTTGAAGATAAGTGACTTGACATGAGATGTCGAGATTTTGTTGACAATGTATGAGGCTCGCTGTAGCTGCCTTGACGTCATTCGAGCAACAGAGGTCGTGAGAGGAGGTTGTACTGTGTTTGTGCTCCTGGCAGTGAAGGAGGAACATCTAGTTTATTGCTCCGTCAAGAGGAGAGAACCAGTCAGTCATTATTTATGAAGCCTGAGGAGGACTTAGTGCTCGAGTCAGGAATAGTAGAAGCCTGGTGAAGCAGTTATATAACGTTTAGTGGGCGACGGGAGATCACCAATGTCGAAGACTGGGACCTGAGGGTGCCCCGCACCAGATAATTTCTGTGGTAAGACTGTTTAACCAGTTGTTAGTGATTGCCTGTAGTTGACCGTGTGCCCAGCGATCGTGGCTAGTGTTTATAGGTATATTTTATTAAGGCAGTAAGCTTAAATAAGAGAATAAAGATGAGGCAACCAACTGGAGGAGGCGGCGACGCGCCCATCCTCTCCAAGCGTCCGAGGATGACTGAGGCAGACACCCTCGTGGGGCGGCGGTGGTAGCTCCTGAGGGAGGTGGAGCATGGAATCACCTAAATGGGGAAGTCCCCTGCGCGACGTACGAGAGTTTAAAGAGATGTCGAATGAAGATACTTATATTATGTGAATACATTTAGTTATACTTTAGTAGAGAAACATTTTTATTGGCATGGCAATAGAAATTGCAGATCTGTTTGGAGAAGTTGATGGAACTTCGAGGCCAGAGGAGAAGTAAATGAATGGAACTTCAAGGCTGTAGGAGTGAATGCTGAGCTCTGTGGTATAGTGGACCTCCATAGTGAAGAGTGGATCACAGGCTGTGTAAAGAAGCAGTGAAGAGAAGTTTTGTGTGTCTGTGGAATAAGTGGTGGAGCATCACTGGTGTTCGAGGAAAACTTCATTGTGTAGCAGTCTGGGAGGGCTGTAGAAGACCCTTGTACACAATTCTGGGAGAACCTACAGATATACAGGGTGGTGAGCCTCTAGATGCAGAGCAGAGGTTCATGGTGACAACTGATAATGTATTAGGAGAGTGCTTGAATGTCATTGGCGTGTAAGACGCAGTGGAAGGTGAAAGACTGATCACTTTTATGTTGGGGAATATTTATGCAGATGTTTCTAGTGTCTCAGCGACCGGCTGAGTTTAATATACTTTCAGGACTGATTGTGTAATAATGATGTTTCTGGGGTTACAGCCATAGGCTGAGTTATATATATATATATATATATATATATATATATATATATATATATATATATATATATATATATATATATATATATATATATATATATATATATATATATATATATATATATATATATATATATATATAACTGAAAACTCACACCCCAGAAGTGACTCGAACCCATACTCCCAGAAGCAACGCAACTGGTATGTACAAGACGCCTTAATCCACTTGACCATCACGACCGGACATAATGAGGTGATAGCCGAGGCTATTTGAACCACCCCACCGCCGGCACTCGGATAGTTATCTTGGGCATAGCATTTTACCAAATCACCTCATTCTTTGGGGCACACGTGAGGAACACAAATGCGAACAAGCCTGAATGGTCCCCAGGACAATATGCAACTGAAAACTCACACCCCAGAAGTGACTCGAACCCATACTCCCAGAAGCAACGCAACTGGTATGTACAAGACGCCTTAATCCACTTGACCATCACGACCGGACATAATGAGGCGATAGCCGAGGCTATTTGAACCACCCCACCGCCGGCACTCGGATAGTTATCTTGGGCATAGCATTTTACCAAATCACCTCATTCTTTGGGGCACACGTGAGGAACACAAATGCGAACAAGCCTGAATGGTCCCCAGGACAATATGCAACTGAAAACTCACACCCCAGAAGTGACTCGAACCCATACTCCCAGAAGCAACGCAACTGGTATGTACAAGACGCCTTAATCCACTTGACCATCACGACCGGACATAATGAGGTGATAGCCGAGGCTATTTGAACCACCCCACCGCCGGCACTCGGATAGTTATCTTGGGCATAGCATTTTACCAAATCACCTCATTCTTTGGGGCACACGTGAGGAACACAAATGCGAACAAGCCTGAATGGTCCCCAGGCTTGTTCGCATTTGTGTTCCTCACGTGTGCCCCAAAGAATGAGGTGATTTGGTAAAATGCTATGCCCAAGATAACTATCCGAGTGCCGGCGGTGGGGTGGTTCAAATAGCCTCGGCTATCACCTCATTATGTCCGGTCGTGATGGTCAAGTGGATTAAGGCGTCTTGTACATACCAGTTGCGTTGCTTCTGGGAGTATGGGTTCGAGTCACTTCTGGGGTGTGAGTTTTCAGTTGCATATTGTCCTGGGGACCATTCAGGCTTGTTCGCATTTGTGTTCCTCACGTGTGCCCCAAAGAATGAGGTGATTTGGTAAAATGCTATGCCCAAGATAACTATCCGAGTGCCGGCGGTGGGGTGGTTCAAATAGCCTCGGCTATCACCTCATTATGTCCGGTCGTGATGGTCAAGTGGATTAAGGCGTCTTGTACATACCAGTTGCGTTGCTTCTGGGAGTATGGGTTCGAGTCACTTCTGGGGTGTGAGTTTTCAGTTGCATATTGTCCTGGGGACCATTCAGGCTTGTTCGCATTTGTGTTCCTCACGTGTGCCCCAAAGAATGAGGTGATTTGGTAAAATGCTATGCCCAAGATAACTATCCGAGTGCCGGCGGTGGGGTGGTTCAAATAGCCTCGGCTATCACCTCATTATGTCCGGTCGTGATGGTCAAGTGGATTAAGGCGTCTTGTACATACCAGTTGCGTTGCTTCTGGGAGTATGGGTTCGAGTCACTTCTGGGGTGTGAGTTTTCAGTTGCATATTGTCCTGGGGACCATTCAGGCTTGTTCGCATATATATATATATATATATATATATATATATATATATATATATATATATATATATATATATATATATATATATTATTAAATATGACCGAAAAAGTAAGATTATTAATTCTAACACGAATTTTCTCGATCTTTCTTACGTTTCTTTTCACTGTTGATGGTAATTCAAAAATCAATTCTCCAAAATTCATTTTTATTTCTAGTCTGACGCGACACTTGAGCGCGTTTCATAAAACTTATTACATTTTCAAAGACTTTAGTTTACTCACACACAACTTTAACTGAATAGAGCTTAAACATCTTCGAGTTTTTATACCTACATTTGGGTGAGGTGATATGTTACAATAGTTTTGGATGAGGTGAAAATATACTTTTAACACAAGACAGGACACGAAACAATGGGTATTAAAGGTAGGTAACTGCAGAAGGCCTATTTTTATTGGCCCATATTTCTTGATGCTTCTATATTGGAGCGGAGTCTTGAAGTGGGTAGAATATAGTTGTGCATTAATTGGCTGTTGATTGCTGGTGTTGACTTCTTGATGTGTAGTGCCTCGCAAACGTCAAGCCGCCTGCTATCGCTGTATCTATCGATGATTTCTGTGTTGTTTACTAGGATTTCTCTGGCGATGGTTTGGTTGTGGGAAGAGACTATATATATATATATATATATATATATATATATATATATATATATATATATATATATATATATATATGAACCATGGAGGTTCGAAACGTTGTGCAAATTATATTCTGATATATATAAAAAATTAATTGTGCAAATTAATTCTGATATATATAATTTGCACAACGTTTCGAACCTCCATGGTTCATTCTCAAGTGAACAGATCTTACAATACTAGTTGATTTTATACCCGCACTGGGTCAGGTGATAATACAATAAAGGTGAAAACGTGGGGGGATACATAAGGGATAAATATCATAAGGGATAGGCTACTCCACTGTGGATCTCCAGGCTGCTCCACTGTGGGTCATCAGGCTACTCCATTGTGGATCTCCAGACTACTCCACTGTGGATCTCCAGGCTACTCCACTGTGGATCATCAGGCTACTCCATTGTGGATCTCCAGACTACTCCACTGTGGATCTCCAGGCTGCTCCACTGTGGGTCATCAGGCTACTCCATTGTGGATCTCCAGGCTACTCCACTGCTCTTGGGGGTCCAACAGTGAGCGCAGGGTCGGCCGGGTATGTATTAGGGAGTTCTTGGCTGTGTTGCCCAAGTAAGAACGTGACAATGCTGAAAGAGAAGTGGTTGTGGTAGTGATGGTGACTGCTGAGAGAGTTGAGGTAGTAATGGTGAACGCTGAGAGAGAAGTGGTTGTGGTAGTGATGGTGACTGCTGAGAGAGTTGAGGTAGTAATGGTGAACGCTGAGAGAGAAGTGGTTGTGGTAGTGATGGTGAAAACTGAGAGAGAAGTGGTTGTGGTGGTGATGGTGAAAACTGAAAGAGAAGTAGTTGTGGTAGTGATGGTGAACACTGAGAGAGAAGTGGCTGTGGTAGTGATGGTGAATACTGGTCGAGAAGTAGTTGTGGTAAAGATGGTGAACGGTGGTAAGGCAATTATTGTGACAGTGATGGTGAACAGTGACAAGGCAGTGGTTGATCGAGGGAGGGTCGGGAACATATTGGTAACTAAAACTCTCCCTTTTGGACTCTAGTGAAATATGGACAGCCGTGTAAACACATTTATTTCAGAAACAATTAAATTAAACGTTCATCAATCCTGCCAACAACAAAAACAGTCCCCTTCCCCCCATCACACACACACACACACACACACACACACACACACACACACACACACAACACACACACACACACACACACACACACACACACACACATACACACACACACACACACACACACACACACACACACACACACACACACACACACACACACACACACACACACACACACACACCTGTATCATTGTGTAATAGTCAAAATATTGGAAAAAATCATTAAAACTAAATGGGTAGAACACCTGGAGAGAAATGATATAATATCAGACAGACAGTATGATTTTCGATCTGGAAGATCCTGTGTATCGAATTTACTCAGTTTCTATGATCGAGCAACAGAGATATTATAGGAAAGAGATGGTTGGGTTGATTACATCTATCTGGACCTAAAACAGGCTTTTGACAGAGTTCCACATAAGAGCGTTCCATTTCCACATTCTGGAAACTGGAAAATATTGGAGGGGTGACAGGTAAGCTTCTGACATGGAGGAAAATTTTTCTGACTGATAGAAAAATGAGGGCAGTGATCAGAGGGAATGCATCGGATTGGAGAAATGTCACACGTGGAGTACCACAGGGTTCAGTTCTTGCACCAGTGATGTTTATTGTCTACATAAATGATCTACCAATTGGTATACAGAATTATATGAACATGTTTGCTGATGATGCTAAGATAATAGGAAGGATAAGAAACTTAGATGATTGTCATGCCCTTCAAGATGACCTGGACAAAATAAGTATATGAAGCACCACTTGGCAAATGGAATTTAATGTTAATAAATGCCATGTTATGGAATGTGGAATAGGAGAACATAGACCCCACAAAACCTATATATTATGTGAGAAATCTTTAAAGAATTCTGATAAAGTAAGAGATCTAGGGGTGGTTCTAGATAGAAAACTATCACCTGAGGACCACATAAAGAATTATGTGCGAGGAGCCTATGCCACGCTTTCTAACTTCGAAATTGCTTTTAAATACATGAATGGCGATATACTAAAGAAATTGTTCACGACTTTTGTTAGGCCAAAGCTAGAATATGCAGCGGTTGTGTGGTTCCCATATCCTAAGAAGCACATCAACAAACTGGAAAAGGTGCAAAGACATGCTACTAATTGGCTCCCAGAACTGAAGGGCAAGAGCTACGAGGAGAGGTTAGAGGCACTAAATATGCCAAAACTAGAAGACCGAAGAAAAAGAGGTGATATGATTACTACATACAAAATAGTAACAGGAATTGATAAAATCGATAGGGAAGATTTCCTGAGACCTGGAACTTTAAGAACAAGAGATCATAGATTTAAACTAACTAAACACAGATGCCGAAGAAATATAAGAAAATTCACTTTCGCAAACAGAGTGGTAGACGGTTGGAACAAGTTAGGTGAGAAGGTGGTGGAGGCCAAAACCGTCAGTAGTTTCAAAGCGTTATATGACAAAGAGTGTTGGGAAGACGGGACACCACGAGCGTAGCTCTCATCCTGTAACTACACTTAGGTAATTACACTTAGGTAATTACACACACACACACACACACTTACATACACACAGCTGATAAAGAAGGACTGATGTTTTGAAGCGATGGATATTCCGGGATATGAAGGATTCAGGGACCAGATAACAGGAACTACGACAATGGGTGGACCTAAGATAATAATAGCAGTCATTTACAACCCTCCACTAAAGGACAGGAGACCCAGACAGGGGTTCCATATGAACACCGTGACAATCATTAATATAATAGAGCAGCTTCAGTTGCCTGCAGGAATGGATCCAGACTCTTAATCATTGGCGACTTCAACCATGGAAGGATAGATTGGGAGAATGGGGACCCACATGGAGGAGGAGATAAATGGAAAGCTAAACTCTTGGAAGTAGCAACAAGGAACTTAATGAGCAAACATGTCAAGAGACCCACAAGAATGAGAGGCAATGACGAACCAGATATACTTGACCTGATATTCACCTTGAATGAGTCAGAAATAAAGGGAAGTGAATAAAAATTGCCATCCGAACTTCTGTGAAAATAAACATTTCATTTACCTGGACTGTATGGGTCTCGAACCGCGGACCCCATCCGTGTGAGGCCATAGTTGAGAGTGCTATGGCCTCACACGCGTGGGGTCCGCGGTTTTAGACCTATACAGCCCAGGTGAATGGAAAGAAAGTCCATTTTTAATCACCCATGGAAATGAGTGACCACAGTGTATTGACATTTAAGTATGTGGTGAAGGTAGGGGTAACCTATCCAAGGATGGAATTGGAAAGGAAAAGGCTAAATTACTGAAGACGAAAACATGACAAGATGAGGAACTTCCTTATGGGAATGCCATGGGAAACAAAATTCAGAGAAAAGACTGTACAGAATATGATAGACTACGTCACCCAGAAGTGCCAGGAAGCTGCAACAAATTTATCCCACCCCAAAAGGACATAACTGAAACAAACAGAAGAATCCATGGTTCTATCAGTGATGTAAGGTAGCGAAACAATAGAGCTTAAGAACAGGTGAAACTACAGGAATATCAGAACACAAGAGAGCAGGAAGAGATACCAGAGGACCAGGAATTACTACCTGAGAGTGAGGAAAGAAGAAGAGAGACACTATGAAAAAGACATTACGAGTAAAGCTAAGACCCAAACAAAACTGTTCCTCAGATATATCAGGCGGAAAACAGCAGTGAAGGAACAAGGTATGAACAAGATCAACAAGATCTTCCAGGAGGTCTTCACAATAAAGCAAGAAGTTCCTGTACTAAATGAGGAGGCGGCCAACCAAGCAACCTTGGAGGAATTTGATCTCACCAGTGATGAGGTCAAAAGGAATCTGTTAGAGCTGAATGTGACACAGGTTGTTGGTCCTGACAGAATCTAACCGCGCCTATAACTACCATGGATACTAAAAGAAGGTGCAGAAGCAATAAGCGTGCCACTCTCTATGTTGTATAACAGAGCACTGGAAACAGGAGACCTACTGGAAAGCTGGAAGACAGCTAATGTAGTCTCAGTATAGAAAAAGGATAAGTAAGAAGCACTGAACTACAGCCCAGTTTCCCTAACTTGTATACCATGCAAGGTGATGGAGAAGATCAGAGAAAAAGGATCATAGAACATTTGGATTGAAAGAGCCTTGTAACACACCACCAGCATGGGTTCAGGGATGGTAAATAGTACCTCACAGGCTTAATAGAATTCTATGACCAGGCAACAGATATTAGCCAAAGAAAAAGAAGGGTGGGCAGACTGCATTTTCTTGGGCTGTCAAAAAGCCTTTGACACAGTACCCACTAAAAGGGCTGTTAAATAAGTTGGAGCAATAGGCAGGAGTAACAGGTAAAGTGCTCCAGTGGATAAGGAAGTATTTAAGCAATAGGAAAAAAACGAGTAAAAGGGAGGGTGGGGAGACATCGGAGAGGCGAGATGTCACCAACGGAGTCCCACAGGGCTCTGTACTTCGATCCATTCTGTTTCTGATATATGTAAACGATATTCCTGAGAGTATAAACTCATTCCTCTCATTTAATTTCACATCTGTTTTCTTTAGCAGCTAGAACATTCATTCGAATATTACTAATTATTTTCTGGGGTGTTACTATTATGTGCGTTCAATGCCAGGAGTGCACTCTGCGAGTCACAGTATATAAATCCACCGCCTTTGTCTATTAAAAATTCAGTGGCAAGGTATTTGCCTGCAAGTTCGGTTTGAGTTGTACTTGCCCAATCATTGATGCGCTTCATTGCTGTATGTACGAGAGAAGATTGTTCAAATATATTTCATGCACCTCCGGTACATCGTCTACCTTCTCCTACAGAACCGTCGGTATAGCACTGATACACGTCGTTACCCATACCCTGAGTACTCTCAGTGATGCTTTTCAGTGTTAACTGTTTAAATAATGTAGAGTGTACACTGTCTTTCTTGGGTGCATTTACAAAATCAACTGATAGACCCCAGTTATCCCACGGAATAACGACTTTGATTTGTTCATTTGATACATCACGCTATTGTGATTTCTGTGTGTAATGAGGTAAGGGCGAAGAGGTAGAACGGCCTATTGACATAGCTCGGGTGCATGGTGGAGTTGTGTAAATCCTGGTTTGTGTCTCGGAGAGGCTGCAGGATCCAAGTAAATTCAGTAGAATTTCTGGTTGCAATTCTTATACCATGTCGTAGCTCAGTCGATTAAGGCAGCGTCTGGGATGCTCTCGGACGTAGGTTCGAATCCTCGTCACGGCCCTTTTGGATTTCTCCATATACAGTTTATAATGTGCATATGATAGAGCCCAGTAGGCTTAAGAATTTGTACACCAGTTGATTGACATTCGAGAGGCGGGACCAAAGCCAAAGCACAACTTCAGCAAGCACACCTCGGTGAGTACAACTAGGTGAGTACAGCGGGTGCCTCACGGCTAAGTGGACAGCGCTTGGGGGTCGTAGTCCTAATGACCCGGGTTCGATTCCCAGCAGAAGGGGGAAACAAATGGGCAAAGTTTGTTTCACCCTGATGCTCCTGTCACGTAGCAGTAAATAGGTACCTGGGACTTAGACAGCAGCTATTGACCGCTTCCAGGGAATGTGTATGTGTGTGTGTGCGTGTGTTAGAGAAAAATATATGTAGTATATATAATAGAGGAAAAAAATTGGATAGAAAGGCAGGGTCCAAGAGCTAATACCTCGATTCTGAAGACACAAATAGTAAATACAAATAATAAATACACACACACACAAACGCACACCCATGCACATGTAAAGTAATGAAAATAGTTGTAGGAAGCAGGTCAGATTCAAGATACCATTTAGGAGATGAAATTATTAAAGAATCGTAGAATGACAAAGACCTGGGGTTTGGTATTATGCCAGACCTTTTCCCTGAAGCCCATATCAAGAGGATATAATCAGCGTCATATGCCAGGTTGGCCAACATAAGAAAGGCCTTCAAAAATTTGAGTCATTCATTGAATCATTCATAAAACTGCATACCACATATGTCAGACCAATCCTGGAGTATGCAGCTCCAGCACGGAGTCTGTATCTCATGAAGCACATTACTATATTGGAGAAGGTTCAGAGGAAGGCCACCAGACCACTACCCGAGTTGAGGGGTATGCCACGAGGAGAGGCTACGGGAACTAACCCCTCACCTCGCTGGATGAAAGAAGTGTTAGGTGAGAAATGATCATCACATACAAGACATGGGTATATAAGGACAGATTATTATACATTGTTGGTACTCGCACAAGGGGATCACAGGAGGAATCTCAATACCCACATAAGCCCCGGAGACATTAGAAATCATTTGTTTTCGGTGTCAATAAATGAAATGCATTAGGAGGTGATGTTGTGGTGGCTGACGCCATACACTGTTTCAAATGAAGGTATGATAAAGCATAAAGGCTCAGGAACCCTTACACAAGTTGATTAACAGTTGAGAGGCAGGACCAAAGAGCCCAACCCGTCCTCCTAACTGAGCGTCGTATTTTGGTGCATACGTCACCTAAGGCCAAAAATCAGCGTACTTAAAAATGGTAACAGCTCGCGAAATTGACATACTGTCCCGTTTTCTCTTTTGGGCTTTCTGGTAGGTTAAGAGAGGGCAATTTAGCACGACAGTTTCTTGACGTTTGGAAACCATAGGAGGACGGACTGAAGAGCTGAAGCTGAATCCCCTACAAGCACAACTAGGTGAGTATAACTAGGTGAGCATTCATACTGTTATGGTTATGAGTGAACATAACCTAGGCCGCCTTCAGGTGAGAGTTGTTCCTGGGCGTCCCCTCCATATTGCGGCTCTGCATATATTGGGATATGATTAAATATATGAAAGTAGGTTGGTAAGATAAGGAGCATAAGAATATTGAGATTCTTGGGAGTTAAGGAGGAAATATTGTGAGAAGGAGAAGTTAGAGTTCGACGTGCCTCCTTTCGGACAAGGTGAGGAATCCCCAGAAATACAGTGTACTTACGAATCTAAACTATGCGAGACGAGGTGGTGTGGACCGATCAGCGTCTTGCAAGATGGTGGCATCACATCGAGAAGATGCTGACAGGCGGTGAGTTCGTCACATCACATCACAGACAAGACGTCTGCAACAAGGGGTGACAGACGTCCTGTCTGTGCACCCGTTCTTACCTGGGCTTGTTTCGACAATTATAGCTTGTGAGATGGCCCAAAACAAGAATAGTTAAGGCCAAGACTCCCTGGAGGACCGTGGTCCAGAAGCTGCCCTCGTATGTAAACGGATTCGCCCTGATACCTGGTTGATACCTGGTTGATACCTGGTTGATTGGGTTCTGGAAGTTCTTCTACCCCCCCCCCCCAAGCCCGGCCCGAGGCCAGGCTTCACTTGTGAGAGTTTGGTCCACCAGGCTGTTGCTTGGAGCGGCCCGCAGGCCCACATACCCACCACAGCCCGGTTGGTCCGACACTCCTTGGAGGAAACAATCTAGTTTCTTCTTGAAGATGTCCACGGTTGTTGGCTAAGTGAGGCCGTAACACAGACACAAGGTAACTCTAATTCACTCAACTCTTATTTTTACCTGGAACAGGTATACTATATTGCCATACCTCGTAGTTGGCGACATCCGAAAACTACCGGATGATGTGGAAGATTAGCTGAGGGCACGACACGCTGAGGGGACCAGGAGCTTGACTCGCCGAGGCGGTCGTTTGTCGTCAAGGACGGCGTTTCTTCAATAGCAGCACCTAAAGAAGAGGTGGGGGCTGGTATACAACAAGGTGTCATCATGGAAAGATTCCACTTTTGAAAAATCTCGGAAGGATAACAAAGATAAATATGAACCTGAGAGGTTTGGTTATCGTCAAGTGTGACACTATCGACCAGTGGACAGGAGCTGGAGCTACGTACTGCAACGGTACGACTGTAGACAACAGAGGCAACGGCTTGTAGTGTCTTTGAGGGACTTAAACGACCAATCAGGGACTAGAGCAGAGTTCCTATGGTCCAGAGGCCAACAGTTGAGTGAGCGGCTATGAAGTGTTTTGATGAAACTAGGAGTGAGGTTGACGAGTTACTTCAGGCCACCATGAGTTACTTTAAACATATACAAGAGTGGGGTCAGGAGTTAGAGCCCCTGGCGAACAGTGAGGGCCGCCGAATCCCTGGGTATGTTTGACTACCAGGGGTTACCGCTCAAGTCAAAGAGGGATCAGGTTGACCTGAGTGGAGTGAGAAACTATACTCCGTGATTACCAGAATACGAGGGTCCACGATTGAGGTGGGGCCCAGAGTTGAGTGCTATGGCATGTGGTGGTGGGGTCCCCGGAGATAAGCTGAAGATTACAGGAATAGACAGTTGGAGGTAAATTGAAAGGTGGGCAGAGGACCAGGACTACACGGTGAATGATGCAGATCAGATGTTCAACTAATTTGAGGCGCGGTAGTTGTCGGATGTCGCCAACTACGAGGTATGGCAATATAGTATACCAGTTCCAGGTAAAAAGTAATAGTTGAGTGAATCAGAGTTACCTTGTGTCTGTGTTACGGCCTCACTTACCCAGTAATGGGGTTCCTTTATTTCAAAATTTCTATCGGGCTTTAGTGCCTTTTCTTACAGATCCAACCCAGAGTCATTGGTAAGTTATTAAGAACTGAGCGGTAATAGTTAATCCAACGGGAAAGGAGGGTAAATAACACTAAACAAAGCCATCACTACGTGTATATGCATTAGGAAGTGATGTGGTGGAAGCTGACTCCATACACAGTTTAAAATGTAGATTTGATAGAGTCCAATAGGCTTAAGAATCTGTTCACCAGTTGATTGACAGTTGAGAAGCGGGACCAAAGACCCAAAGCTCAACAAGCACAACAAGGTGAGTACAACTTGCAGAGTACACAGACAAACACACTTAATTTCTTGGGGCCTCGCGGCTGAGTGGACAGCGCTCGGGGTCGTAGTCTTAAGGGCTCGGATTACATCTCGGCAGAGGCAGAAACAAATGGGCAGAGTTTCTTTGACCCTGGTGCGCCTATTCACCTAGCAGTAAATAGATACCTGGGAGTTAGACAGCTGCTACAGGCTACTTCCTAGGGTTGTGTGTTATATGTAGTAAATATGAATTTAGTAGATCTGTAGTTGATATAATAGAGGAAAAATAGATTGGTTAGAACGGCGGAGTCCAACAGCTAACAGCTCGATTCTGCAGACACTCACACACACACACAAGGTATACACACACAAGGTATACTCAAGGTATACACACACACTCACGAGGACAGGTATACAGAGAATGACAAAGAGGTGTGTGAAGAACTCAACAAGAGGTTCCAGGAGGTCTTCACAATAGAACAAGGTGAGGGCACTGTGCTAGGAGAAAGGGAGGTATACCAGGCGGCCTTGGAAGAGTTCGAAATTACGAGAGAGGAGGTCAAGAGACACCTGCTGGATCTGGATGTTAGAAAGGCTGATGGTCCAGACGGGATCTCACCATGGATACTGAAAGAGTGTGCAGAGGCACTTTGCTTGCCACTTTCAATAGTGTATAGTAAGTCACTGGAGACGGGAGACCTACCAGAAATATGGAAGACGGCGAATATGGTCCCAATATACAAAAAGGGCAACAGCCAAGAGGCACTGAACTACAGGCCAGTGTCCTTGACTTGTATACCATGCAAGGTGATGGAGAAGATCGTGAGAAAAAACCTGGTAACACATCTGGAGAGAAGGGACATCGTGACAAATCGCCAACATGGGTTCAGGGAGGGTAAATCTTGCCTTACAGGCTTGATAGAATTCTACGATCAGGTGACAAAGATTAAGCAAGAAAGAGAGGGATGGGCGGACTGCATTTTCTTGGATTGTCGGAAAGCCTTTGACACAGTACCGCATAAGAGGCTGGTACATAAGCTGGAGAGACAGGCAGGTGTAGCTGGTAAGGTGCTCTAATGGATAAGGTAGTACCTAAGCAATAGGAAGCAGAGAGTTACAGTGAGGGGTGAGACCTCCGATTGGCGTGAAGTCACCAGTGGAGTCCCACAGGGCTCTGTACTCGGTCCTATCTTGTTTCTGATATATGTAAATGATCTCCCGGAGGGTATCGATTCATTTCAATGTTTGCGGACGATGCCAGAATTATGTGAAGGATTAAAACAGAGGAGGACTGTTTGAGGCTTCAAGAAGACCTAGACAAGCTGAAGGAAAGGTCGAACAAATGGTTGTTAGAGTTTAACCCAATCAAATGTAATGTAATGAAGATAGGTGTAGGGAGCAGGAAGCCAGATACAAGGTATCATCTGGGAGAGGAAATTCTTCAGGAGTCAGAGAAAGAAAAAGACTTGGGGGTTGATATCATGCCAGATCTGTCTCCTGCAGCACATATCAAGAGGATAACATCAGCGGCATATGCCAGGCTGGCCAACATACGAACGGCATTCAGAAACTTGTGTAAAGAATCATTCAGAACTTTGTATACCACATATGTCAGGCCAATCCTGGAGTATGCAGGCCCAGGATGGAGTCCATATCTAGTCAAGCATAAGACTAAACTGGAAAAGGTTCAAAGGTTTGCCACCAGACAAGTACCCGAGCTGAAAGGTATGAGCTACGAGGAGAGACTACGGGAATTAAACCTCACTTCGCTGGAAGACAGAAGAGTTAGGGGGGGGGGCATGATCACCACATTCAAGATTCTGAAGGGAATTGATAGGGTAGATAAAGACAGGCTATTTAACACAAGGGGCAAACGCACAAGGGGACACAGGTGGAAACTGAGTGCCCAAATGAGCTACAGAGATATTAGAAAGAACTTTTTTAGTGTCAGAGTGGTTGACAAATGGAATGCATTAGGAAGTGATGTGGTGGAGGCTGACTCCATACACAGTTTCAAGTTTAGATATGATAGAGCCTAATAGGCTCAGGAATCTGTACACCTTTTGATTGACGGTTGAGAGGCGGGACCAAAGAGCCAGAGCTCAACCCCCGCAAACACAACTAGGTGAGTACACACACAAGAGAAGGGTGGGCAAACTGCATAATTTTGGATTGCCAGAAAGCCTTTGATACAATACCACACAAGAGGATAGTGAAAAAGCTGGAGATGCAGGCTGGAGTGAATGGGAAGGAACTCCATTGGATAAAGGAGTACCTAAGCAACAGAAGACAATGAGTCAATGTGAGGGGAGAGGTCTCAGATTGGCGAGACGTTACGAGTGGAGTCCCGCAGGGGTCAGTCCTTGGATCTATACTGTTTCTGATTTGTGTAAATGATCTCCCAAAGGGTATAGACTCGTTTCTCTCAATGTTTGCTAATGATGCAAAAATTATGAGAAAGACTGAAACAGAGAATGATAGTAGGAGGCTACAAGATGACCTAGACAGACTGAATGAATGGTCCAACAAATGGCTGCTAAAGTTTATCCCGAGTAAAGGGAAAGTTATGAAACTAGGCGGTGGAAACATGAGGCCAGACCCAGGATACAGAATAGGAGATGAAGTACTTAATGAAACGGACAGAAAGAAAGATTTAGGAGTTGATATCACACCAAACCTGTCTCCTGAAGCCCACATAAAAAGAATTACATCTGCAGCATATGCGAGGCTGGCTAACATCAGAACAGCCTTCAGGAACTTTTTAGCACGGGTGGGACACGAACAAGGGGACACAGGTGGAAACTTAGTACCCATATGAGCCACACGGACGTTAGAAGGAACTTTTTCAGTGTCAGAGTAGTTAATAGATGGAATGCACTAGGCAGTGATGTGGTGGTGGCTGACTCCATACACAGTTTAAAATGTAGATATGATAGAGCCCAGTAGGCTCAGGAATCTGTACACCAGTTGATTGACAGTTGAGAGGCGGGAAATAAGAGCCAGAGCTCAACCCCCGCAAACAAAACTAGGTGAGTACAACAAGGTGAGTACACACACACACACACACACACACACACACACACACACACACACACACACACACACTATATGTAGGGAGGAAGGGAGCTGTGAGGTAACCAGGAAGTAATGTGAGTGTTGTCCCTGAGCGCTGAGGAAAGAAGTGCTGCGCCTTTAGAGTTATGGTGGCCTACGGTGCTTTATTGCTCAGACTGGTATAAAACACCAGTCTCCTTTTAAGGAGAGAGAGCTGAGATTCCCGTTTGAGTTGGAGTCAATAAAGCTCTTAACGCCAACTTTTAAATAGGATTTCGGAGTTCACAAACACTACCGAAATCAGAGTAAACTTATCCTATTGCTCCCTGAAACTTTTCCTTCAACTGGGCAGAGGCGTTTAATCAGATCCCTTGGCTAAGAAACCCAGACCTTTCGCTCTTTTATTTTAGCCATGAACGAATCACTGATGCGGACTTGGGGGAAAATTTTAAGTCTGGATATGTTTAAAATTGAGGATCATTATGAGGGAGTACTGGTGTTTATCATTATGAGGGAGTACTGGTGTTGATCATTATGAGAGAGTTCTGGTGGTTATCATTATGAGGGAGTACTGGTGTTGATCATTATGAGAGAGTACTGGTGGTAATCATTATGAGAGAGTACTGGTGTTGATCATTATGAGAGAGTACTGGTGTTTATCATTATGAGGGAGTACTAGTGTTGATCATTTGGAGGGAGTACTGGTGTTGATTATTATGAGAGAGTACTGGTGTTGATCATTATGAGAGAGTACTGGTGTTGATCATTATGAGGGAGTACTGGTGTTGATCATTTGGAGGGAGTACTGGTGTTTATCATTATGAGGGAGTACTGGTGTTGATCATTATGAGAGGAGTACTGGTGTTGATCATTATGAGGGGAGTACTGGTGTTGATCATTATGAGGGAAGTACTGGTGTTGATCATTTGGAGGGAGTACTGGTGTTGATCATTATGAGGGAGTACTAGGATTTTTTTTATTATTATTTTCTACCACAGACGTGGCCACACATTTACAATGCTAACCACCATATATACATTTCCTTCTGTCCTCCATGGACAGGGTTAGATATGTATATAACATATAGTTCAAGGGTTTATTGAACAATCAACCACAGAAGGTGATTCGGTGCTTTTAAAATGCTAAGCCAACCTACATACGGAAAAACATAGGTACACAGATTTACGTATGCCCTACATTAAAGTGTTCGATATGTCTTTTACATAGTGTCATTAATGTGCATTTGCAAAGGTGAAATGTAAGTATGCTCGCAAGGCCGCTACCTTGCGGCCATACCCCCCTTTTTGGGAAAGGCTTCAGGAGTCAACCTCGAGGAAAAATCCGGAGTTGGAGCCCCTAAGGCAGATCGTTGTTGACGTCGACCTCGTTCTGGCAGCTCCTGCGACGTTGCTGGAACCATGTTTATTGGCATTTGCCTTTGTATTGGATAATTTCAGCAACGTGGAGTGGGGGACCTGCTGCATGGGTAACAGCTTCTCCTCCATATCTACCTACCCAGGCTTTGCGCCCTGTCAGGGCGCAACTCCATAGTCTTCCGAGACTGAAGGATGCCTACTACTACTACCACAAAGGTGAAATGTAATTATGAGGAGCACTGGTGTTCGTCATTATGAGGAGTACTGTTGTGGATCATTTTGAGGGAGTATTGGTGTTGATCATTATGCAGGAGTGCTGGTGTTGATCATTATGAGGGAGTACTGGTGTTGATCATTATGCGGGAGTACTGGTGTTGATCATAATGAGGGAGTACTGGCGTTTATCATTATGAGGAACTACTGGTGTTGATCATTATGAGGGAGTGCGAGTGTTGATCATTATGAGGGAGTACTGGTGTTGATCATTATGAGGGAGTGCTGGTGTTGATCATTATGAGGGTGTACTGGTGGTGATCATTATGAGGGCATATTGGTGTTGATTATTATGAGGGAGTACTGAGGGTGATCATTATGAGGGAGTACTGGTGGTGACCATTATGAGAGAGTACTGGTGGTCATCATTATAAGGGATTACTAGTGTTGATGAATATGAGGGAGTACTGGTCTTGATCATTATGAGGGAGTACTGGTCTTGATTATTATGAGGGAGTACTGGTCCTGGTCATTATGAGGGAGTACTGGTCTTGATCATTATGAGGGAGTACTGGTCTTGATCATTATGAGGGAGTACTGGTCTTGATCATTATGAGGGAGTACTGGTCTTGATCATTATGAGGGAGTACTGATGGTGATCATTATGAGGGAGTAATGGTGTTGAACATTCTGAGGGAGTACTGGTAGTGATCATTATGAGGGAGTACTGGTGGTGATCATTATGAGGGAGTACTTGTGGTGATCATTATGAGGGAGTACTTGTGGTGATCATTATGAGGGAGTACTTGTGGTGATCATTATGAGGGAGTACTGGTGGTGATCATTATGAGGGAGTACTTGTGGTGAGCATTATGAGGGAGTACTGGTGTTGATAATTATGAGGGAGTACTGGTCGTGATTATGATAAGGGAGAACTGGTTGTGATCATTATGAGGAAGGTACTGGGGTTGATCATTATGTTGGAGTACTGGTGGTGATCATTATATGGGAGGTACTGGTGGTGATCATTATGAGGGAGGTACATGGTGTTGATCATTATGAGGGAGGTGTTGGTGGTTATCATTATGAGGGAGTTATGGTGAGGACCATAATGAGAGAGTACTGGAGTTGATCATTATGAGGGAGTACTGGTGTTGATCATTATGAGGGAGTACTGGTGTTGATCATTATGAGGGAGTACTGGTAGTGATCGTAATGACCGAGGTAAAGGTGTTGATCATTATGAGGGAAGTGTTGGTGGTTATCATTATGAGGGAGCTCTGGTGGAGATCATTGTGAGGGAGTTCTGGTGGTGATCATTATGAAGGAGTACTGGTGTTGATCATTATGAGGGAGTACTGGTAGTGATCATTATGAGGGAATAATGGTGGTGATTATTATGAGGGAGTCCTTGTGGTGATCATTATGAGGGAGTAATAGCGGTGATCACTATGAGGGAGTACTGGTGTTGATTAATATGAGGGAGTACTGGTGGTGCTCATTATGAGGGAGTACTTGTGTCCATCTTTATGAGTGAGTACTGGTGGCGATCATTATGAGTGGAGTACAAGTGTTGATCATTATGAAAGAGTAATAGTGTTGATCATTTGAGGAAGGTGCTGGTGGTGATCATTATCAGGGAGTTCAGGTGGAGATCATTGTGAGGGAGTACTGGTGGTCATTATGAGAGAGTACTGGTGGTGATCATTATGAGGGAGTACTGGTGGTGATCATTATGAGGGAGTACTGGTGGTCATCATTATGAGGGAGTACTGGTGTTGATCATTATGAGGGAATACTGGTGGTGATCATTATGAGAGAGTACTGGTGTTGATTATTAAGAGAGAGTAATGCTGGATCATTATGAGGGAGTACTCTTGGTGATCGTTATGAGGGAGTACTGGTGGATATCATTATGAGGGAGTTCTGGTCGTGATTATGAAAAGGGAGAACTAGTTGTGATCATTATGAGGTAGTACTGGTGGTGGACATTATGAGGGAGTTCTGTTGGTGATCATTATGAGGGAGAACTGGTGATGATCATAATGAGGGACGTAATGATGCTGATCATTATGAGGGAGTAATGGTGGTGATCATTATGAGGGAGTACCAGCGGTGATCAATTTGAGGGAGTACTAGTGATGATCATTATGAGGAAGTACTGGTGGTGCTTGCTTATTATGAGGGAGTACTGGTTTTGATCATTATGAGTGATTATGGGTGTTGATCGTTAAAAGTGAGTACTGGTGTTGATCATTATGAGGGAGTTATTGTAATGATCATTATAAAGGAGGTACTGTTGGTGATCATTATGAGGGAGTACTATTGTTGATTATTATGAGGGAATTTTGGTGGTGATCATTATGAAGGAATGCTGATGTTGATCATTATGAGGAGTACTGGTGGTAATCATTATGAGGGAGGTAATGGTGTTGATCATTATTTGGGAGTACTGGCGGTGGTCATTATGAGGGAGTACTGGCGGTGGTCATTATGAGGGAGTACTGATGTTGATCATTATGAGGGAGTAATGGTGGTGATCATTATAAGGGAATAATGGCGGTGATCATTATGAAGGAGTACTAGTGTTGATCAGTATGAGGGAGGTGCTGGTGGTGATCATTATGAGGGAGTACTGGTGGTGATCATTATGAGTGAGTACTGGTGTTGATCATTATGAGGTAGTACTGGTGGTGGACATTATGAGGGAGTTCTGTTGGTGATCATTATGAGGGAGTATTGACGGTGATCAATATGAGGGAGTAGTATTAGAAAAAATATATTAATTCAGTAAAACTTGGCTTATTGGGCAAATCGGGCCATGCATAGTAGGCCAAAAAGTGAGTTCTGGCTACTAGATACGACATATATATATATATATATATATATATATATATATATATATGTCGTACCTAGTAGCCAGAACGCACTTCTCGGCCTACTATGCAAGGCCCGATTTGCCTAATATGTTACGGCCCTCTCGGGACGCAACGGGGTTCTCACTCTGATGTTGTTAGAGGAAGATATATGTATCCGTTCCCAAGCCAGTAGTGGCTATCAAGGGATGAGATCCGTGACGCAAGTAACTTAAAGGGAGTAGGGAAAGAAAGTTAAGAACTTAATATTATAATTATTACCACCACCTATTAAATATATAAAAATCAAACGTGCACAGGGGGAGGGTATGAACACTTAACAAGGGGATTAATTCTTCATCGTGGTCTTCTGCAGAAGACGCTGGTGCCACACCACTTGGTGCTGAGTCCGCGGTGCTTTCTTCGTGGCCTCAAGACGTGTCCTCTGAGAACGCCGAGCCTACCCTGGCCACAGGTCAGCCACAACACAGGTCCACTGGGGGGCACCGTCGTGGAGGCCGTCAACCACACGTCCAGCAGGTCTGCTGGCAGGTACTGAGCCACCAAGGCTGGTACGGCCACTCCACGAACGATAAAAGGGGTACGCCCTAGACAGGAGTCTCGTGTGATATCACCAATCACCCTCCTGTCCTCAATACCCCAGTGGATTATCGTCTCCAACCGTCGGTCCCGGGTAAATCCTTCCACTGCCACTCCACTGGCAGGCTTAACACACCACAGTGTTCTTCCGGGGGGGACGACGTCACAACAGCTGCAGCAAACTTTACAGTATGGAGACTGGCTGCCTCGGGTAGACTGACTTCACCTTCAACACAGTGGTCCCAGGTCGGCTCTGTAAGCAGACACGTCATCAATAACTGGGACACTAATACACCACACTCACAGGCTCAGATACTAACACCTGACGTATCCAGCCCATAGATGGCGCTGTCGTCGGAGCACCACCTCACCAGAGGTCAGGAGCGGCGGTGTTGAGCGCTGAACCAGACTGGAAACTGGTCCTCGAGGCCAGTACACGCTGTCCTCACTAGGTGTCGTCGTTCGTTTGGCGGGGGTTTCGGGAGCTGACCCACAGATGGCGTGTTTGTCACTGCTCCAGGCTCGGACGCTGAATCCGGGTCCGTAACACCTCCCCACCAAAAAGAATTTGGTTTGGGGTTCTATAAAAAACACAAACCAAATTAGCAGGGCGACACAACTCCAAATGGACTTACTTATACTATGAACTGGAGAGATGAGGCTGTCTTGTCCACAGAACTTTTCTACTGAGAAACCCTGGCACAAAGGGAGCTTGGAAATGGCAGACGATGACCTGCCTGACGTAATCTTCCACGTCTCCACTGCGATGTCAAGCAGGGGCATCATCTCACCTCTCTCGAGTACGGATTGGTTTCGACACGATCTGGGGTAACTCGACACTTCCCTATGTCGTGGCACCGATGATGGCTGACCCCAGACGGCATTTCTGGTGCCGGTCCGATGGTCCTTCAGGGAGACAGGAACCTGGAATACAGGGGTCTGATAATTCAGAGTGATCGCGACAGTGGGTAAGTCAATACTTACAGCATACCCTACTAGGTTCACACCTAGTCCCAACAGGGCTGCTTGCTCACCGAAGATGGCATTCGCTCTGCCCCCGTCAGGTCGACCAACGTTCCGTATAACGCTGTATTGAGGCTCAGCAGTCACGCGGGGGGTGTCAACCTGTCGGAAACAGTCACTCATATTATCACATATCGTACCTCCTGTATCATCTATTACCTCCCAGGTCCTTTCTTCAACACTTGCAGTACAAATCTCCAATCCCTGGGACCTCTTCGCGATGTTCATGGGAGCCATCATTCGTCGGGTCGTCCACCGGTCCTTACTGAGAACACAGAGAACACATAGGAGAACAAAACAAAATACCGGTAGGAAACATTTGGTAAGTCGAGGGATAAGTTTCCTGAGCTTGTCATGTCCATAGCCGGCACCATCCACTAGCCTGGCTTGGACAGAAGAGGGCACTAGACCTTTTGAACACACCTCACATACCTCTGACGTCTGGGGAATCTCTGGCTGGTCCACTACACGCTGTAACTTGCCATACCGCAAGCACACCTCAGCCTTCGCTCCAGACTCGTTGGTATCCGTGGATGTCTGCACACAAGGCCTCTTTTCTAGCTCAGGTACTTCTGCCATCGTAACCTCATGTTCCTCGTCGAGAGAATCAGGAGACACTGCTAAATAACTGTCGATCTGCGGGTGAGAGGACAAATTAGACATGTTCAAATCCGGGTCTGTCTTTACCTGGGCATTACCATTGCCTGTTGTCACCTCCGACCTTGCTGTTCTGGTAGACTCGTCCGCAACCTTGGGACGATTGGTGCTCCAATCGGTCACCAAGTCGTTGGCTAGTACCACGTCAATCCCAGCCACAGGGAGGGTATCGACTACTGCCAACTCACATGTGCCGCTGAAATAAGGCGAATCAAGATGTACTGGCACTAAGGGGGCGATGTACTGCGTCCTAGGAAACCCAACCAGGATCACCTCTGGTCTCCCATCCACACTTACTCCCTCGGGTAACGAGCTCTTCACGATCAGGGACTGGGCTGCTCCACTATCTCTGAGCACTACAATTGATCTACCAGTATGATCACTCGTTACATACCCGGTTGAAGTGTGAGGGGCCAGCAAACTTGGTCCTTCCTGCGTCGTCGTAGACTGGTTTCCTACTGGTGATGTAACACAGCTCACCAACATCACCTCCCTTCGTGCGCTGCCACCTCTTCTACCTCGGCACCTAGCAGCTATGTGCCCTTTCTGCCCACAAGTCCAGCACACCATATTCCTCCTCGGGCTCCGGTGTTTCGGACTGCTAGGACTTGTTCTTCGGGGGCTACTTGGGGGCGTCTTCTTAGCGCTTCGTGGGACGGGTCTTTCTTCTTCTTCGTCGTGAGGTCTATCAAACCGGCGCTGGTAATTCCTCGGGACGTACTTAGCAGACGGCCTATGAGTCAGGATATACTCTTCAGCCATGGTGGCTGCTGCACTCAAGGTCTCCACCTGCTGCTCTTCTAAGTATGTCTTGAGGTCTCCAGACAAACAATCCTTGAAGTCTTCGAGCAGAATCAGCTGTTCGAGGTCTTCCCTGGTCTCCACCTTCCGAGAGGCACACCATTCTTGAAAAAGTCGCTCCTTGATCGTGGCGAACTCTGTGAAAGTGTGCTCTGAGGTCTTCTTCAGGTTTCTGAACTTTTGCCTGTACGCCTCAGGTACCAATTGGTACGCCATGAGCACAACTTTCTTCACCATATCATAATCGCTGGAGTCGTCAAGGGATAACGTAGAGTAGGCAATTTGGGCCTTCCCAGTCAAGACTGACTGTATCATGATGGCCCAATTCTCCCTTGGCCACTCCAAAGAGGCAGCGACTTTCTCGAAGGCTGCAAAGAATTTTGACACCTCCTTCTCATGGAATTTGGGGACCATTTTGATGTTGCGTACCGGATCGAAGCTACTGGTGTCCGTTGTTTGCCTCCGACCACCGCCTAATCGCAAAACTTCTAGTTCATGTTGTCTCTCTCTTTCCTCTTTGTCTCGTTCTCGTTCTTCTCTCTCTCGTCTCTCTTCTCTTTCTCGTTCTTCTCTTTCTCGTCTCTCTTCTCTTTCTCGTTCTTCTCTCTCTCGTTCTTCTCTTTCTCGTTCTCGTTCTTCTCTTTCTCGTCTCTCTTCTCTTTCTCGTTCTTCTCTCTCTCGTTCTCGTTCTTCTCTTTCTCGTTTCTCTTCTCTTTCTCGTTCTTTTCTTTCTTCTCTTTCTCTCTCTTCTCTCTCTCGTTTCTCTTCTCTTTCTAATTCTAAACGCCTCATCGCCAATTCTTTTTCTTTCATCTCCATTTCTTTATCTTTTAATTCCCGTTCTAATTCTAACTTCTTCCACTATCTCACGATTGATCTCTAGGGCACGCATTTTGACGGTTAGGAAGCTGATATTAAGCTCACCTGCATCACTGTCAATGTCACTGCCCTTATCTTCCTTTTCCGTGGAAGCTATTTCCTCACCTTCCCTTGTACTAGGAGTCTCGCTTCCCTGTTTCTCTTCTGCCTTCAGGTGCCGGTGAACCTTGGACAATATCTCCACACGGGAATCACTGGCACGGATCTTGATCTCCAGGTAGGCGCTCACTAGTACAAGTTCCGGTTTGCTCAGATATTTTAATCTGGCAAGACAATCTTCTCTGTTCAGAAAAGCCTGAACCTCGTCCAGATCGTCAATGGTAGCTTTGTCTGCCATTGTCACAGGTGGAACACTTAACGAGCACTTAACACACCGAGCACTGTTCTACGTCAATATTGCACTTTATCGCACCAAACACTGCACTTGCCAATATTGCACGTAATCACTTCGGGCACCGCACTACCCAATATTGCACTGAGTCCAAGTGAACACTTCGCTCTACAATATTGCACTGAGTCCAAGCGAACACTTCGCTCTACAATATTACACTAAATCACTGAGCACCGCACTAGGCAATATTGCACTTAATCGCTTAATCACAGCGAGCACCGCACTGCACAATATCGCGCTTAGTCACTCTGAGCACCGCACAGGACGTATAACGTCACAATCGTCACACAGGGGGAATTATATACAGGGATTACGCCACTTCACCACCCCTGTCAAACATACTTAACAAGGGGACGGATCCCGCTGGGGATGCCAATTATGTTACGGCCCTCTCGGGACGCAACGGGGTTCTCACTCTGATGTTGTTAGAGGAAGATATATGTATCCGTTCCCAAGCCAGTAGTGGCTATCAAGGGATGAGATCCGTGACGCAAGTAACTTAAAGGGAGTAGGGAAAGAAAGTTAAGAACTTAATATTATAATTATTACCACCACCTATTAAATATATAAAAATCAAACGTGCACAGGGGGAGGGTATGAACACTTAACAAGGGGATTAATTCTTCATCGTGGTCTTCTGCAGAAGACGCTGGTGCCACACCACTTGGTGCTGAGTCCGCGGTGCTTTCTTCGTGGCCTCAAGACGTGTCCTCTGAGAACGCCGAGCCTACCCTGGCCACAGGTCAGCCACAACACAGGTCCACTGGGGGGCACCGTCGTGGAGGCCGTCAACCACACGTCCAGCAGGTCTGCTGGCAGGTACTGAGCCACCAAGGCTGGTACGGCCACTCCACGAACGATAAAAGGGGTACGCCCTAGACAGGAGTCTCGTGTGATATCACCAATCACCCTCCTGTCCTCAATACCCCAGTGGATTATCGTCTCCAACCGTCGGTCCCGGGTAAATCCTTCCACTGCCACTCCACTGGCAGGCTTAACACACCACAGTGTTCTTCCGGGGGGACGACGTCACAACAGCTGCAGCAAACTTTACAGTATGGAGACTGGCTGCCTCGGGTAGACTGACTTCACCTTCAACACAGTGGTCCCAGGTCGGCTCTGTAAGCAGACACGTCATCAATAACTGGGACACTAATACACCACACTCACAGGCTCAGATACTAACACCTGACGTATCCAGCCCATAGATGGCGCTGTCGTCGGAGCACCACCTCACCAGAGGTCAGGAGCGGCGGTGTTGAGCGCTGAACCAGACTGGAAACTGGTCCTCGAGGCCAGTACACGCTGTCCTCACTAGGTGTCGTCGTTCGTTTGGCGGGGGTTTCGGGAGCTGACCCACAGATGGCGTGTTTGTCACTGCTCCAGGCTCGGACGCTGAATCCGGGTCCGTAACATAATAAGCCAAGTTTTACTGAATTAATATATTTTCTCAAATTTTTTGCTTATGAAATGATAAAGCTACCCATTTCATTATGTATGAGGTCAATTTGTTTAATTGGAGTTAAAATTAACGTAGATATATGACCGAACCTAACCAACCCTACCTAACCTAACCTAACCTATCTTTATAGGTTAGGTTAGGTTAGGTAGCCGAAAAAGTTAGGTTATATATATATATATATATATATATATATATATATATATATATATATATATATATATATATATATATATACATATATATATTTGCATGGCCTTTGCATGGCCTTCTCTGCCAAAGGACAGGAGGATGGCGTTATCAAGAGAAGCCTTACAACAACCGGTTGTCCAGCAGAGACAGAGCCCCATTACCAAATGCCCGGCATCTCTGACAAGCCTGTCGGTCGCCCAGACGGGATCACGGTGAACCCATGGAAGAATTGTAGACAGTTGGTGTGGGACTACACTTGCGTTTCAATTTTAGCCAACACTTATGTTAACTTCAGTGCTGCACAGGAACGAGGGGCTGCCAATCACCGGAAAGCATCCAAGTCACGTAAATACAGAGACCTTGGTCACGACTACAATTTTGTCCCAATTGCCTCAGAAACACTTGGTGCCTGACGTAATAGTGCTGCAAGATTTTTGGAGGAGCTGGGGTCCAAGGTAATTGAAACAACTAGAGACCCTACATCTGCCAGTTTTCTCTTTCAGTGCCTTAGTGTGGTAATCCAGAGAGGAAATGCTCTTTGCATCCATGGTAGGAGTTCCTCGGCTAGGGGAGCTGGTCGGCCGAGCGGACAGCACACTGGACTTGTGATCCTGTTGTCCTGGGTTTGATCCCAGGCGCCGGCGAGAAACAGTGGGCAAAGTTTCTTTCGCCCTATGCCCCTGTTACCTAGCAGTAAAATAGGTACCTGGCTGTCACGGGCTGCTTCCTAGGGGTGGAGGCCTGGTCGAGGACCGGGCCGCGGGGACACAAAAGCCCCGAAATCATCTCAAGATAACCTCAAGTTGGTTCCTGCCCGCCATCTTCGGAGCTGGAGGAGCTATACAACTTGTGACAAGTATTCTTGTACCCTGAATGTAACCAATGTTGTAACCCTTTTTGTGTAATGAATTTTTAAAATACTGTTAGATATATATTCACACACACTAAAAGAATAGGGGTGGTAGGAAAAAATAATAGCAAAGTGTTCAGTGATGATCCACATGGTCTTCCCTGAGTACTCTGTATTTTCGTCTATGGGTCCCTACACTTGCACCAGAGGTGGTACCCCTATTATATGTATATATATATATATATATATATATATATATATATATATATATATATATATATATATATATATATATATATATATATATGACTCCTGAGTCATATAAATATATATATAGTCCTGGGGACAATTCAGGCTTGTTCGCATTTGTGTTCCTCACGTGTGCCCCAAAGAATGAGGTGATTTGGTGAAATGCTATGCCCAAGATTACCATCCGAGTTGTCGGCGGGGAAGTGGTTCAAATAGCTTTGGCTATCACTTCCTTTTGTTCGGTCGTGATGGTCAAGCGGATTAAGGCGCCCTGTAGTTACCAGTTGCGTTGCTTCTGGGAGTATGGGTTCGAGCCACTTCTGGGGTGTGAGTTTTCAGTCGCATATAGTCCTGGGGACCATTCAGGCTTGTTCGCATATATATATATATATATATATATATATATATATATATATATATATATATATATATATATATATATATATATATATATATATATATATATTTAAAACCGAAAACACACCCCAAAAGTGACTCGAACCAATACTGCCAGGAGCACTATGCAACTGGTGTACAGGACACCTTAACCTCTCGACCATCACAACCGGACAAAAGGTGATGGTAGCCGAGGCTAATTCCCCATCATCCTGCCGGCACTCTGATGGTAATCTTGGGCATAGTATTTTATCAAACCACTTCATTCTTTGGGGCACACGTGAGAAACACAAATGAGCACAAGCCTGAATGGTCCCTAGGCATATATGGAACCGAAAACTCACACCCCAGAATTGACTTCAATCCATACTCCCAGGAGCATTATGCAACTGGTGTACAGGACACGATCGACTTGAGAATGGTCCAGGACGGACCGAAAGGTCGTCGTCCCTTCAACTTCTAGTGTGTGGTCTGGTCAACATACTTCAGCCACGTTATTGTGCCTCATCGCCTGCCTACAGGACACCTTAACTACTCGACCATCACGGCACATATGCTGTGATGCTTTACATGTATTTATTACAAACAGATTTAGATATGAAACACGGAATTGAATTCGCATTTTTTCTTACATCTATTCAGTGAATTTACAGCAGACGATCCCTACTAATCTGGCCACTGTGTCATCATCCCACAGGGTCAGGCTCCTATAACTAAACTGTCATAACTAAACTGGATTTGTTAATATTTCGTTCATTATGAAAATCCAGTTTATCTGTGTTTTTGTTTACCTGTTAAATTTGAGAGTAGCAATTATTCCTGACCTTTCTTCTCTTGCCAGCGAGCGACTCCTGTGTGGGCCTCACCTGCCACACCCTCGGGCTCCAGAACACTGAGGCAGCCACACCCTCGGGCTCCAGAACACCGAGGCAGCCACACCCTCGGGCTCCAGAACACCGAGGCAGCCACACCCTCGGGCTCCAGAACACTGAGGCAGCCACACCCTCGGGCTCCAGAACACTGAGGCAGCCACACCCTCGGGCTCCAGAACACCGAGGCAGCCACACCCTCGGGCTCCAGAACACCGAGGCAGCCACACCCTCGGGCTCCAGAACACTGAGGCAGCCTCACCCTCGGGCTCCAGAACACCGAGGCAGCCACACCCTCGGGCTCCAGAACACCGAGGCAGCCACACCCTCGGGCTCCAGAACACTGAGGCAGCCACACCCTCGGGCTCCAGAACACCGAGGCAGCCACACCCTCGGGCTCCAGAACACTGAGGCAGCCACACCCTCGGGCTCCAGAACACCGAGGCAGCCACACCCTCGGGCTCCAGAACACCGAGGCAGCCACACCCTCGGGCTCCAGAACACTGAGGCAGCCACACCCTCGGACTCCAGAACACTGAGGCAGCCACACCCTCGGGCTCCAGAACACCGAGACAGCCACACCCTCGGGCTCCAGAACACCGAGGCAGCCACACCCTCGGGCTCCAGAACACTGAGGCAGCCACACCCTCGGGCTCCAGAACACTGAGGCAGCCACACCCTCGGGCTCCAGAACACCGAGGCAGCCACACCCTCGGGCTCCAGAACACTGAGGCAGCCACACCCTCGGGCTCCAGAACACCGAGGCAGCCACACCCTCGGGCTCCAGAACACCGAGGCAGCCACACCCTCGGGCTCCAGAACACTGAGGCAGCCACACCCTCGGGCTCCAGAACACTGAGGCAGCCACACCCTCGGGCTCCAGAACACCGAGACAGCCACACCCTCGGGCTCCAGAACACCGAGGCAGCCACACCCTCGGGCTCCAGAACACCGAGGCAGCCACACCCTCGGGCTCCAGAACACTGAGGCAGCCACACCCTCGGGCTCCAGAACACTGAGGCAGCCACACCCTCGGGCTCCAGAACACTGAGGCAGCCACACCCTCGGGCTCCAGAACACCGAGGCAGCCACACCCTCGGGCTCCAGAACACTGAGGCAGCCACACCCTCGGGCTCCAGAACACTGAGGCAGCCACACCCTCGGGCTCCAGAACACTGAGGCAGCCTCACCCTCGGGCTCCAGAACACTGAGGCAGCCACACTACAGACTGACCAGCAGAGAGCAGACATTGCCAGAGATTTGCGAAATGAATTTTAACTGGGCAACTTTGAGAACACCGAAGACATGTATGCGCCCTGAACACACATGTCGATGTATAGTGTCTGTACAATTTGAACTGAAGCCTCAGACGTGTTATGGTTACGTGCAACACTTGTTCCAACGTTTGACTCATGATTTATGAGGAACTGCTTTCTCTCAGATGGAAAAAAATAATCAAAACTTCTTCTGTCGAAGTTGTCGTTGAGGTCGACTTTCATATCCAATCTCAGTAATGCACGGCGAAAGGAACATAAAGTTGTAAAGAAATATCTTTTATTTTGCTGTGAAAATAAATTAGAGAAAATGTAAGGAGTTAAATTTTGAGTATAACTGTATGTGAATCTTTTTGCCGACTTATTGCATATGAATAAGTAAATATGTTGTAGAGGACGGTAAGAGGGTTTACCTGTGCCGTATTAGACAGGGGAGAGAGGGAGGCCAAGGCACTCCGAGGTGAGAACACAACAACTCACAAATATCTCAGCTGAAGGAGGCAGAAATTACTGATGCATCCTGAAGGATAATTAATTCTGGGCAACAGCGTTTTCTACACAATATGTTCCCGGTGGTACTAGCGACTTGAGCGCTTCGCAGACACACACAAATATACAATACAATAAAACTTAAATGTAATGAGAGAGAGATGTTATACCTGTTCAATGTTTGTGGTTAAATGAAAGATTTATTCCGTGAACAATCTGAAAACAGAGTAATTTCTCAATGATAACGACCACGTGAAAAATCCTTAGTAAATTACATAACCCGACTTCTTTGTATAACATAGAGGTAAAACATTTTTATTTTCCATGCTCGCAACAGTCATTTATCTTCTCTTTTGCGTTTGATATTTCTGCTTTATCTTGAACAATCACCACATTGACACTGATGGAGGGAGGGGCGTGTGGGGGGCAGGACCAGGAGAGCGGAGGGGGCCACTGGGGTGGGGGTCATTTCAGGGGTGTGGCGTGGTGCTAGGGAGGGGCCTAGCTACACATTTCGGCGCCAGGGAGGCTCCAGCACTAGAGAAGACTCCAGTGAGGCTATTGATCCTGGCCTGGCGCCAGACCCCTGTCTCCTGGCACCGGGCCACCCGCCAGCCCACTCATACTTCCATGCAGATTCGATCTTTTGAGAAATTTACGTGTGAGTCCTCGTGTTGGTGTCAGCCATGACGAGCCTCAGAGACAGATGCTGGGGCTCTGATCACCCCCATGAGGCTCACAGCCGCAGATGCTGGGATGCTCAATCCCCCATCTGCTAGACTCAGAGTTACAAATATAATCAATAATAATTCGTTGTGTCGGGAAACAGGCAGCGTTATACGTTATACACTAAACGTTATATAGACACAGAACACAGAACTGCCTTGTGTTAACTCGATAATAATGCTCAAGTTATTTTGGATTAGTTTTGCCTAAACAACATGAGGCAAGACTTTAATAAATCAAATTTTCTGAACCTTTCCATTGTTGTGCAATACTTTTGTTAACAATAATCTGATAAAACCTACAGAATTTCGCCAGAAAAAAAATTCAATTCCCCTCTGAATAATTTGGTGCTTTAAAACAAGCCTTACCCGTAATGCTTCGTATTGAATTCCTTTTAAAATTAGTTCATCGTCATGAAAAAAGAATCTTTATAGTTAACAAAGAATATTATTTTATAACTTTAACAATCACACACACACACATGCATACACACTCGAGCATTTGTATCCACCATAGAACCCCTTTCCTGAAAAAGAACAAGGAGAACAAGGAGAACGCTCGCCAGGCGTTTTGCGAGCGCTTTGTCCTGGGTTCGTATCCTGGACGGGGGTGATTTAGTGGGCGCAAATCTTTAACTGTAGCCTCTGTTTAACTCAACAGTATAATGGGTACTTGGTTGCTAAATGATTTTTACAGGGTCGTATTCCAGGAAACATAGGATTAAGGATCTGCCCGAAACGCTACGCGCTCAAGTGGCTGTACACGAGTGTAAAACTCTTGTATATATAAATAAATAAGTAAATAAAATAAGCAAATAAATAAATAAATTAATAAGTAAATAAGAAAAAGTCCAATTACATACAAAGAGACACGTTCTTGAGCTGAGGGGATTGAGGTATGAGTGAGTGTGAGTCTACTGAGAGTACTGGACTTAACTACGCTGGAGGCAAGGAGAGATATGGGGGGGGGATAATAACATCTAAGATTCTAAGTGAAATCGAAAAAGCAGACAAAGCAGCGTTGTTCAAAGCTAAGAACAACAGGACGAGGGCTCATAGTTGGAAACTAGAGGCCTAAACCAGTCCTGGAGACACCAGAAAGTACTTGTTCACTTTTATTTTGTTGTTATTATGTTCTACCCTCGACGTGGCCACACATTTACGATCAGAGGTGAGGGAAAAGCAATGCGTGTTAGTGGCTTTGCAAGAGTGTAAGAACACCATGTTATGGACTCTCTCAAACCCAATGAACTTCTTGCAAAAAAATTTTGTAATTAATAAATATATAATAAATAAATAATAAATAAATAAATAAATGAAATAGATTAGACATAGAATTCAATGAAACTAATTAGATTAAGAGTTGTCAACGTAAATTATGATAAAAAACGTGAAAAATGTCATTGCATTAATCTAAGAGCGTTCGAAAGGGGCGACTAGGAACCTAGCTCCACCCTGTAAGAGCATATGAGCACAGACACACACACAGACACACACACACACACACACACACACACACACACACACAGACACACACACACACACACACACACACACACACACACACACACACACACACACACACACACACACACACACACACACACACACACACACACACACACACACACATGGTTTAATAGACAGTGTCAGGAAGCAAAAATGGCCAGCAGACGGGAGTGGAGGAAGTACAGAAGACAAAGAACAGAGGACAACAGAAGCAGATACAACAGAGCTAGGAACGATTACATTAACATAAGACGAACATCGGAAAGGGACTATGAGAACGATATTGCAATCAAAGCGAAAAAACAACCTAAGTTACTACACAGTCATATAAGAAGAAAAATGTCGGTGAACGACCAAGTGACAAGACTAAGGAAGACAGAGGGGGCATATACTGAAAGTGACAAGGAAATCTGCGAGGCACTGAATGCCAGTTTCCATGGAGTGTTCACTACCGAGCCTGAGCAGCTCCCATTGTTGGAAGGGGTTACCCTAGATGAAAGACTATCAGATATAGAGGTGACAGCAGAGGAGGTAATGAAACAGTTGACAACTCTAGATGCAACTAAAGCAGTTGGACCAGACAAAGTATCACCGTGGATACTAAAAGAAGCAGCACAGGCCCTCAGCGTGCCTCTGGCAATGATCTTTAATGAGTCACTTATGTCAGGAGAATTGCCCAGTTGCTGGAAGAAGGCAAATGTCGTGCCGATCTTCAAGAAAGGAGATAGGGAGGAGGCACTTAACTACAGACCTGTATCACTGACAAGCATCCCCTGTAAAATACTGGAAAGAATAATAAGGCTGCGACTGGTTGCACACCTGGAGAACATTAGGTTTGTGAACAAACATCAACATGGGTTCTGGACAGGGAAATCGTGCCTAACAAACCTTCTGGAATTCTATGATAAAATAACGAGGATAAGACAGGACAGAGATGGTTGGGCAGACTGCATATTTCTGGACTGCCAAAAAGCCTTTGATACAGTACCGCACATGAGACTGCTGTTCAAGCTCCAGAGGCAGGCGGGGGTGGGGGGAAAGGTCCTAGAATGGATAAGGAACTACCTAACAGGAAGGAGCCAAAGAGTTACGGTAAGGAGCGAGAAGTCGGACTGGCGAACAGTAACAAGTGGAGTACCACAAGGATCGGTGCTGGGACCAATTCTATTTCTTGTATATGTTAACGACATGTTTACAGGCGTAGAGTCCTACATGTCGATGTTTGCGGATGATGCAAAGTTGATGAGAAGAGTTGTGACAGATGAGGATTGCAGGATCCTCCAAGAGGACCTGAACAGATTGCAGAGATGGTCAGAGAAATGGCTACTAGAATTCAACACGAGCAAATGTAAAGTTATGGAAATGGGACTAGGAGATAGGAGACCAAAGGGACAGTACACAATGAAGGGGAACAGCCTACCTGTAACGACGCGTGAAAGAGACCTGGGGGTGGACGTAACACCTAATCTATCTCCTGAGGCACATATTAATAGGATAACGACAGCAGCGTACTCTACACTGGCAAAAGTTAGAACATCATTCAGAAACCTAAGTAAGGAGGCATTTAGGGCGCTTTACACTGCCTACGTAAGGCCAGTCTTAGAGTATGCCGCCTCATCATGGAGTCCCCATCTGAAGAAGCATATAATGAAACTGGAAAAGGTTCAGAGGTTTGCAACGAGACTCGTCCCAGAGCTACGAGGGATTGGGTATGAAGAGCGCCTGAGGGAACTGTGCCTTACGACACTAGAAAGAAGAAGGGAGAGGGGGGACATGATAGGAACGTATAAGACACTCAGAGGAATTGACAGAGTGGACATAGACGAAATGTTCACACGGAATAGTAACAGAACGAGAGGACATGGATGGAAGCTTGAAACTCAGATGAGTCACAGAGATGTTAGGAAGTTTTCTTTTAGCGTGAGATTAGTGGGGAAATGGAATGCACTTCAGGAACAGGTTGTGGAAGCAAATACTATTCATAATTTTAAAACCAGGTATGATAGGGAAATAGGACAGGAGTCATTGCTGTAAACAACCGATGCTCGAAAGGCGGGATCCAAGAGTCAATGCTCGATCCTGCAGACACAACTAGGTGAGTACAACTTGGTGAGTACACACACACACACACACACACACACACACACACACACACACACACACACACACACACACACACACACACACACACACACACACACACAAACACACATACACACAAACACACATACACACACACACAAGCTGATGGAGAAGATTGTGCGAAAAAAACTAGTGGAGCATCTGGAGCGAAGGAACTTTGTAACACAGCATCAACATGGGTTCAGGGAAGGCAGGTCCTGCCTCACAGGGTTACTTGAATTCTACGACCAGGCAACAAAAATAAGGCAAGAAAGAGAAGGGTGGGCAGACTGCATATTTTTGGATTGTCAGAAAGCCTTTGATACAGTGCCACACAAGAGGCTAGTGCGAAAGTTGGAGATGCAGGCTGGAGTGAGAGGGAAGGTACTCCGGTGGATAGAGGAGTACCTAAGCAACAGGAGACAACGAGTCTGTGTGAGGGGTGAGGTCTCAGATTGGCGAGACGTCACAAGTGGAGTCCCGCAGGGGTCAGTCCTTGGACCTATACTGTTTCTGGTATATGTAAATGATCTCCCAGAGGGTATAGATTCGTTCCTCTCAATGTTTGCCGACGATGCAAAAATTATGAGGAGGATTGAAACAGAGGATGATAGTAGGAGGCTACAAGATGACCTGGATAGACTGAGTGAATGGTCAAACAAATGGCTGTTGAAGTTCAACCCGAGCAAATGCAAAGTAATGAAACTAGGCAGTGGAAACAGGAGGCCAGGCACAGGATACAGAATAGGAGATGAAGTACTTAATGAAACAGACAGAGAGAAAGATCTAGGAGTTGATATCACACCAAACCTGTCTCCTGAAGCCCACATAAAGAGAATAACGTCTGCGGCATATGCGAGGCTGGCTAACATCAGAACGGCGTTCAGGAACCTGTGTAAGGAATCATTCAGAATCTTGTACACCACATATGTAAGACCAATCCTGGAGTATGCGGCCCCAGCATGGAGCCCGTACCTTGTCAAGCACAAGACGAAGCTGGAAAAAGTCCAAAGGTATGCTACTAGACTAGTCCCAGAACTAAGAGGCATGAGTTATGAGGAAAGGCTGCGGGAAATGCACCTTACGACACTGGAAGACAGAAGAGTAAGGGGGGACATGATCACAACCTACAAAATCCTCAGGGGAATCGACCGGGTAAACAAGGATGAACTATTCAACACTGGTGGTACGCGAACAAGGGGACACAGGTGGAAGCTGAGTACCCAAATGAGCCACAGAGACGTTAGAAAGAACTTTTTCAGTGTCAGAGTAGTTAGTAAATGGAATGCATTAGGAAGTGATGTGGTGGAGGCTGACTCCATACACAGTTTCAAATGTAGATATGATAGAGCCCAATTGGCTCAGGAATCTGTACACCAGTTGATTGACGGTTGAGAGGCGGGACCAAAGAGCCAGAGCTCAACCCCCGCAAGCACAATTAGGTGACAATTAGGTGAGTACATTGAACCTTCCCATGCCCCCTAGATGCCTAGACCCCATTTGCCTACCAGGCACTCCAAGGCACCCCCCTAGCAACCCCCCCAGTCACCCCCACAGCCCTCACTCGCCCCCCAGACACCCCCCAGTCCCCTCCCCCCAGACCCCCGGTGAAAAGGGGAACTCTGACACCAGAGTTTCCAAGAAGAGTCTCAAGGTTTGGTACACCAATGCTGATGGGGTATCCAATAGAGCAGAAGAGATAAAAGAAAGAGTTAGTGAGGCAGACCCAGACATAGTGGCAATAGTGGAAACTAAAATAAATGGCATGATCTCGGATGCCATCTTTCCAGAGGGGTACCAGGTGATAAGAAAAGAAAGGACACAGAGACAGGGAGGAGGAGTGCCACTCCTAATAAAGCGGAAATGGAAGTTTGATGAGCTTGAAAATCCGGGTACCAATGAAAGCACGAACTCCATACATGGAACTCTGACAGTGGATGGGAAGAAGATTGTAATCTTGATACTCTACAATCCCCCACCAAACAGTAGAAGGCCCAGGCAGGAGTACGAGGACGGCAACAAGGCTTGTATAGACGAACTGCAGAGGGCAGCAACTATAGCGCATAGAATGAGAGCGAAGCTGCTGGTCATGGGGACCTAAATCACGGAGAGATAGATTGGGAAACGAGGAATCCCCATGGCGGGGAGGAGACCTGGGGAGCGAAGCTGGTAGACGTTATTGACAGGAATTTCCTAACACAGCATGTGAAGGAAGATACTAGGGAAAGAGGAGGGGATACGCCCAGCCTATTAGATCTCATTTTCACCCAGAATGTAGAAGACATCGAGCAGTTGGAACATGAAATACCACTAGGAGCCAGTGACCATTGTGTCTCAGTCTTTGACTACATGATGGAGCTTAAAATTGTGACCAAAGGACAAGAGGTCCGAGTAAAGAGACTTGATTACAGAAAAGGGGACTACAGAAGGATAAGGGACAACCTGGGAGAAGTGCAGTGGGAGGAAGAACATAGAGGAAAAACAGTGCAAGGCATGATGAACCAAGTCATATGGAAATGGAGGCTGAAGAGAGATTTATTCCAACAGTAAAGGAAAAAAGCATGAGGGAATATAATAACCCATGGTTAAATAGACAGTGTCAGGAAGCAAAGGTGAGAAGCAGGAGGGAGTGGAGGAAGTACAGAAGACAAAGGACAGAGGACAACAGGATTAGATGTAACAGAGCTAGGAATGATTACATTAACATAAGACGAGTGTCGGAAAGAAATTATGAGAATGATATTGCAATCAAAGCGAAAAAGCAACCAAAATTACTACATAGCCATATAAGAAGAAAGATGTGTGTAAATGACCAAGTGACAAGACTGAGGAAAACAGAAGTGGCATATACAGAAAGCGACAAGGAAATCTGCGAGGAACTGAATGCAAGTTTCCATGGAGTGTTCACTACCGAGCCTGAGCAGCTCCCATTGTTAGAAGAGATTACCCTAGATGGAAAACTATCAGATATAGAGGTGACAGCACAGGAGGTAATAAAACAGTTGACAACACTGGATGTAACTAAAGCTGTTGGACCAGACAAAGTATCACCGTGGATACTAAAAGAGGCAGCGCAGGCTCTCAGCGTGCCTCTGGCAATGATCTTTAATGAGTCACTTATGTCGGGAGAATTGCCCAGTTGCTGGAAGGAGGCAAATGTCGTACCGATTTTCAAGAAAGGTGATAGGGAGGAGGCACTTAACTACAGACCCGTATCACTGACAAGCATCCCCTGCAAAATACTTGAAAGAATAATTAGGCTAAGACTTGTTGAGCACCTGGAGAGCATTGGGTTTGTAAACAAGCACCAACATGGGTTCTGGACAGGGAAATCATGCCTAACAAACCTTTTAGAATTCTATGATAAAGTAACAAGGATAAGGCAGGACAGAGAAGGCTGGGCAGACTGCATATTTCTTGACTGCCAAAAGGCCTTTGATACAGTACCGCACATGAGACTGCTATACAAACTTGAGAGGCAGGCAGGAGTAAGCTGAAAGGCCCTAGCATGGATGAGGAACTACCTAACAGGAAGGAGCGAGAGGGTAATGGTGAGGAGGAGAAGTCGGACTGGCGAACAGTAACGAGTGGAGTACCTCAAGGATCGGTGCTGGGACCAATCCTCTTTCTAATTTACGTAAATGATATATTTACAGGAGTGGAATCATACATGTCAATGTTTGCGGATGACGCAAAATTAATGAGAAGAGTTGTGACAGACGAGGATTGTAGGATCCTCCAAGAGGACTTAAACAGGTTGCAGAGATGGTGAGGGAAATGGCTACTGGAGTTCAACACCAGTAAATTTAAAGTTATGGAAATGGGATCGGGTGATAGGAGACCAAAGGGACAGTACACAAAGAAGGGGAACTGCCTACCTGTAACGATTCGAGAAAGAGACCTGAGAGTGGATGTGACACCTAATCTAACTCCTGAGGCACATATAAATAGGATAACGCCAGCCGCGTACTTACTCTACACTGGCGAAAATTAGAACTTCATTCAGAAACCTAAATGAGGAGGCTTTTAGGGCGCTTTACACTGCCTACGTGAGACCCGTCTTAGAATATGCCGCGCCATCATGGAGCCCCCACCTGAAGAAACACATAAGAAACTGTAGAAGGTTCAGAGGTTTGCGACGAGGCTTGTCCCAGAGTTACGAGGGATGGGATATGAAGAGCGTCAGAAGGAACTGAACCTTACGACACTAGAGAAAAGAAGGGAGAGAGGAGATATGATAGGGACATATAAAATACTCAGGGGAATTGACAAAGTGGAAATAGATGAAATGTTCGCACGTAATAATAACAGAATGAGGGAACATGGGTGGAAACTGGAAACTCAGATGAGTCACAGAGATATTAGGAAGTTTTCTTTTAGCGTGAGAGTAGTGAAAAAATGGAATGCACTTGGGGAACAGGTTGTGGAAGCAAACTCTATTCATACTTTTAAAATTAGGTATGTTAGGGAAATGGGACAGGAGTCATTGCTGTAAACAACCGATAGCTGGAAAGGCGGGATCCAAGAGTCAATGCTCGATCCTGCAAGCACAAATAGGTGAGTACAAATAGGTGAGTACACACACACACACACACACACACACACACACACACACACACACACACACACACACACACACACACACACACACACACAAACACACACACACACACACCTTCTTATGTCCTCTATGAGGAGATAAGAAAATTCCTAACAGATATAGCATGGGAAACAGAGCTCAGGGAAAAGACGGCCCAAGGCATAATGGACTACATCACGTAGAAGTGCAAGGAAGCAGCAGACAAGTTTGTCCCAGTCCAAAAGGAAAACAGTGAAATGAAGATGAGAAACCCATGGTTTAATCAGAGATGTAGGCTAGCTAAGCAGCAAAGTAAAAGAGCATGGAGAAACTATATAAATAACAGGACACTTGAGAGCAGAGAAAGATATCAGAATGCCAGGAATGAATATGTCAGGATGAGAAGAGAGGCAGAAAGACAATACGAAAATGACATCGCAAGCAAGGCAACGACTCAGCCTAAATTGCTGCATAGCCACATCAGGAGAAAAACAACAGTAAAGGAACAGGTTATGAAATTAAGAACAGGGGAAGAAGAATTCACTTCAAACGACAAGGAAGTGTGTGAGGAACTGAATAAGAAATTCCAGGAGGTCTTCACCTTAGAGCAAGGAGAAATCCCAGAGATAAGAAAGGCAATAGCTAACATGGAACCACTGGAAGAGTTTGAGATTACCAGCGGGGAAGTAAGGAAGTGTTTACTAGAGTTGGATGTGACAAAGGCTATAGGCCCAGACGGAATCTCCCATTGGATACTAAAGGAAGGAGCAGAAGAACTGTGCCTGCCACTCTCCATAGTGTACAACAAATCACTGGCAACAGGGGAACTGCCAGAAATTTGGAAAGCAGCTAACGTAGTCCCGATATACAAGAAATGGGATAGACGGATAGACAGGAGGCACTGAACTGCAGGCCAGTGTCCCTTACCTGCATACCATGCAAGCTGATGGAGAAGATTGTGCGAAGAAAGCTAGTGGAACATCTGGAGCGAAAGAACTTTGTAACACAGCATCAACATGGGTTCAGGGATGACAGGTCCTGCCTCACAGGGTTACTTGAATTCTACAACAATGCAACAAAAATCATTCAAGAAAGAGAGGGATGGACAGACTGCATATTTTTTGATTGTCAGAAAGCCATTGATACAGTACCACACAAGAGGCTAGTGAAAAAGCTGGAGATGCAGGCTGGAGTGAAAGGGAAGGTACTCCATTGTATACAGGAGTACCTAAACAACAGGAGACAACGAGTCAGTGTGAGGGGTGAGGTCTCAGATTGGCGAGACTTTACGAGTGGAGTCCCGCGGGGATCAGTCCTTGGACCTATACTGTTTCTGATATATCTAAATGATCTCCCAGAGGGTATAGAATCGTTTCTCTCAATGTTTGCTGATGATGCAAAAATTATGAGGAGGATTCAAACAGAAGATGATAGTAGGAGGCTACAAGATGACCTAGACAGACTGACTGAATTGTCCAACAAATGGCTGTTGAAGTTCAACCCGAGTAAATGCAAAGTAATGAAACTAGGCGGTGGAAACAGGAGGGCAGACACAGGATACAAAATAGGAGATGAAATACTTAATGAAACGGGCAGAGAGAAAGATCTAGGTGTTGATATCACACCAAACCTGTCTCCTGAAGCCTACATAAAAAGAATAACGTCTGCGGCATATGCGAGGCTGGCTAACATCAGAACAGCGTTCAGGAACCTGTGTAAGGAATCATTCAGAATCTTGTACACCACATATGTAAGACCAAACCTGGAGTATGCGGCACCAGCATGGAGCCCGTACCTTGTCAAGCACTAGACGAAGCTGGAAAAAGTCCAAAGGTATGCTACTAGACTAGTCCCAGAACTATGAGGCATGAGTTACGAGGAAAGGCTGCAGAAAATGCACCTTGCGACCCTGGTGGACAGAAGAGTAAGTGGAGACATGATCACAACCTACAAAATCCTCAGGGGGATCGACCGGGTAAGCAAGGATAAACTATTCAACACTGGTGGTACACGAACAAGGGGACACAGGTGGAAACTGAGTACACAGGGACGTTATAAAGAATTTTTTCAGTGTCAGAGTAGTTAACAGATGGAATGCATTAGGCAGTGATGTGATGGAGGCTGACTCCATACACAGTTTCAAATTTAGATATGATAGAGCCCAGTAGGCTCAGGAACCTGTACACCAGTTGATTGACAGTTGAGAGGCGGACCAAAGAGCCAAAGCTCAACCCCTGCAAGCAAAAATAGGTGAGTACAATTAGGTGAGTACACTCACACACACACACACACACGCACACATTGTATGTGTGTATGCCAAAAAGCCTTTGATACAGTACCGCACATGAGACTGCTGTTCAAGCTCGAGAGGCAGGCGGGGGTGGGGGGAATAGTCCTAGCATGGATAAGGAACTACCTAACAGGAAGGAGCCAAAGAGTTACGGTAAGGGACGAGAAGTCGGACTGGCGAACAGTAACAAGTGGAGTACCACAAGGATCGGTGCTGGGACCAATTCTATTTCTTGTATATGTTAACGACATGTTTACAGGCGTAGAGTCCTACATGTCGATGTTTGCGGATGATGCACAGTTGATGAGAAGAGTTGTGACAGATGAGGATTGCAGGATCCTCCAAGAGGACCTGAACAGATTGCAGAGATGGTCAGAGAAATGGCTACTAGAATTCAACACGAGAAAGTGTAAAGTTATGGAAATGGGACTAGGAGATAGGAGACCAAAGGGACAGTACACAATGAAGGGGAACAGCCTACCTGTAACGACGCGTGAAAGAGACCTGGGGGTGGACGTAACACCTAATCTATCTCCTGAGGCACATATTAATAGGATAACTACAGCAGCGTACTCTACACTGGCAAAAGTTAGAACATCATTCAGAAACCTAAGTAAGGAGGCATTTAGGGCGCTTTACACTGCCTACGTAAGGCCAGTCTTAGAGTATGCCGCCTCATCATGGAGTCCCCATCTGAAGAAGTATATAATGAAACTGGAAAAGGTTCAGAGGTTTGCAACGAGACTCGTCCCAGAGCTACGAGGGATGGGGTATGAGGAGCGCCTGAGGGAACTGTGCCTTACGGCACTAGAAAGAAGAAGGGAGAGGGGGGACATGATAGGAACGTATAAGATACTCAGAGGGATTGACAGAGTGGACATAGACGAAATGTTCACACGGAATAGTAACAGAACGAGAGGACATGGATGGAAGCTTGAAACTCAGATGAGTCACAGAGATGTTAGGAAGTTTTCTTTTAGCTTGAGAGTAGTGGGAAAATGGAATGCACTTTAGGAACAGGTTGTGGAAGCAAATACTATTCATAATTTTAAAACCAGGTATGATATTGAAATGGGACAGGAGTCATTGCTGAAAACAACCGATGCTCGAAAGGCGGGATCCAAGAGTCAATGCTCGATCCTGCAGACACAACTAGGTGAGTACAACTAGGTCAGTACACACACTCACCAGACCTGTACCTTGAAGTCCATATCAAGAAGATAACATCAGCGACATATGCCAGGTTGGCCAACGTAAGAACGGCCTTCAGAAACTTGTGTAAGGAATCATTCAGAACTTTTTATACCAAATATGTCAGACGAATCCTGGAGTATGCATCTTCAGCATGGAGTCCATATCTAGTCAAACATAAGACTAAAATAGAAAAGGTTCAAAGGTTTGCCACCAGACTAGTACCCGAACTGAGGGGTATGAGCTATGAAGAGAGACTAAGGGAATTAAACTTCACGTCACTGGGATACAGAAGAGTTAGAGGGGACATGATCACCACATACAAGATTCTCAAAGGAATTGATAGGGTAGATAAAGACAGATTATTTAACACAAGGGGCACACGCACTAGGGGATACAGGTTGAAACTGAGTGCCGAAATGAGCCACAGAGACGTTAGAAAAAAGTTTTTTAGTGTCAAGAGTAGTTGACAAATAGAATGCATTAGGCAGTAATGTGGTGGAGGCTGACTCCATACACAGTTTCAAGTGTAGATGTGATAGAGCCCAGTAGGCTCAGGAACCTGTACATCAGTTGATTGACGGTTGAAAGGCGGGACCAAAGAGGCAGAGCTCAACTCCCGCAAACACAACTAGGTGAGTAAAACTAGGTGAGGACAACTAGATGAGTACAACTAGGGTGAGTTCGTATTCTGAGACAAAAAGCTTATTAGGGGCATCACAGCACCCACAATGTCCTACTGTCAACCCAGTTGGTATACTTAAGTCCTTAACATAGTCCTTGTCTACAATTAGCTTCCAATGTAAATACACTGAAAATTAGGATTATCTTGGTTATCTATATATCCCTCGTGATAAGCAGATAATGTTTAAATCAATACAATTACAATGCAAGAGAGGTAATTTCAATGTTAAATTCTGCAAATAAATTGTCCACTAGTAGAGCGCAACTGCTGTTTGTGATTCTAACAACCCAGTGTCCAACTTACATTGTGTTTTGTAACGATGTGAACCATCGTACATATATGGCCGTAATGGATAATAATATACTACAGTTTTTAAATCTTCAATTTACAGAGTTCGGCAAAACAATAGGGCTAGAACCCAAACTTAAATATTCCTGGGCCTAGTATAGCACATATATGTGCTATATTAGCCCTTGTATAGCGTATATTAGGCCTAGAATGGTCAGGTTAGCTTAGGTTTTATTAGCAACATATATATGAAACCTCCGGTTTGTCCAAATTCAATAGTACCAAATTCTACTTTCAAATTTTCCAATACCTCAATGTATGGACGATGGTCCACACCGTCATTATAACTGCTAACTCAGCAGGAGGAGGATGGGCTGGATTCCCAATACTTCTAATCCACTGAGTATATACAGTCTAACACTTTCACCAACATCTTGAACGGAATCTGGTTAAAAAATATTGTCGCATGACTTACACTCTTTACTTCTTTCAGTCGACGCCAGCTGGGAGGCCTGGCGGTGTGCAGGCTCACACCGACCCCAGCTGGGAGGCTTGGCGGTGTGCAGGCTCACACCGACACCAGCTGGGAGGCCTGGCGGTGTGCAGGCTCACACCGACACCAGCTGGGAGGCCTGGCGGTGTGCAGGCTCACATCGACGCCAGCTGGGAGGCCTGGCGGTGTGCAGGCTCACAGCGACGCCAGCTGGGAGGCCTGGCGGTGTGCAGGCTCACACCGACACCAGCTGGGAGGCCTGGCGGTGTGCAGGCTCACATCGACCCCAGCTGGGAGGCCTGGCGGTGTGCAGGCTCACACGGACACCAGCTGGGAGGCCTGGCGGTGTGCAGGCTCACACCGACCCCAGCTGGGAGGCCTGGCGGTGTGCAGGCTCACACGGACACCAGCTGGGAGGCCTGGCGGTGTGCAGGCTCACACCGACCCCAGCTGGGAGGCCTGGCGGTGTGCAGGCTCACACCGACACCAGCTGGGAGGCCTGGCGGTGTGCAGGCTCATATCGACCCCAGCTGGGAGGCCTGGCGGTGTGCAGGCTCACACGGACACCAGCTGGGAGGCCTGGCGGTGTGCAGGCTCACACCGACACCAGCTGGGAGGCCTGGCGGTGTGCAGGCTCACATCGACCCCAGCTGGGAGGCCTGGCGGTGTGCAGGCTCACACGGACACCAGCTGGGAGGCCTGGCGGTGTGCAGGCTCACACCGACCCCAGCTGGGAGGCCTGGCGGTGTGCAGGCTCACACCGACACCAGCTGGGAGGCCTGGCGGTGTGCAGGCTCACAGCGACGCCAGCTGGGAGGCCTGGCGGTGTGCAGGCTCACACCGACACCAGCTGGGAGGCCTGGCAGTGTGCAGGCTCACAGCGACACCACCCGGGAGGCCTGGCGGTGTGCAGGCTCACAGCGACGCCAGCTGGGAGGCCTGGCAGTGTGCAGGCTCACAGCGACACCAGCTGGGAGGCCTGGCGGTGTGCAGGCTCACACCGACACCAGCTGGGAGGCCTGGCGGTGTGCAGGCTCACAGCGACACCAGCTGGGAGGCCTGGCGGTGTGCAGGCTCACAGCGACGCCAGCTGGGAGGCCTGGCAGTGTGCAGGCTCACAGCGACACCAGCTGGGAGGCCTGGCGGTGTGCAGGCTCACACCGACACCAGCTGGGAGGCCTGGCGGTGTGCAGGCTCACAGCGACACCAGCTGGGAGGCCTAGCAGTGTGCAGGCTCACAGCGACACCAGCTGGGAGGCCTGGCGGTGTGCAGGCTCACACCGACACCAGCTGGGAGGCCTGGCGGTGTGCAGGCTCACAGCGACACCAGCTGGGAGGCCTAGCAGTGTGCAGGCTCACAGCGACACCAGCTGGGAGGCCTGGCGGTGTGCAGGCTCACACCGACACCAGCTGGGAGGCCTGGCGGTGTGCAGGCTCACAGCGACACCAGCTGGGAGGCCTGGCGGTGTGCAGGCTCACACCGACACCAGCTGGGAGGCCTGGCGGTGTGCAGGCTCACAGCGACGTCAGCTCGCGCCTGACACTCTGCCCAAAGCCGTGTCCGCACCATTAGGCAATGTCTGGCCTCCGGGAAATTGCACGAAAATCATGGTTGAGTGAATTCTCAGGGTTGCGGAAGTATGAAGCGATATCTCAGCTATAGATCCTTGCGTGTTTTGACCAGGGTGTGATGATCATGGGGTGTTGATCAGGTGGTGTTGACCAGGGTGTGTGCACCAGGGTGTGTTGACCAGGGTGTGTGCACCAGGGTGTGTTGACCAGGGTGTGTGCACCAGGGTGTGATGATCATGGTGTGTTGACCAGGGTGTGTGCACCAGGGAGTGTTGACCAGGGTGTGTTGACCAGGGTGTGTGCTCCAGGGTGTGTTGACCAGGGTGTGTTGATCAGGGTGTGTTGACCAGGGTGTGTTGACCAGGGTGTGCTGACCAGGTCTCTTAAGTTTGGAGCTGAAATTGATGGTTTTTAGGGTTGATTTGTCATTCTTTACGAAATCCACGCGCCCAATGACCATGTTGTCTTGCAGCTAAATAAAGAAAATAAATTTGACAAAAAATCTGCTTACGTTGTCCTTTTCTACACACGTTATATCTTAACAAATACATGTAACAATGTCCTCAAGAGACAAACACACAACTGTATAACACATTCTGTATAATTAGTCGTTGTCAAGGTTAGAGAGAGCGAGGTGCTGTGTTGGTAGTCTGGCGGCAACCCTGGTTATGGCAACATTGTACGGAACCTTTGTACAGAACCTTTGTACGGAACCTTCGTTTGGAACCTTCGTTTGGAACCTTTGTGCAGAACCATTTTTACGGAACCTTCGTATAGAATCTTTGCACGGAAACTTTGTACGGAACATTCGTTTGGAACCTTTGTACGGAACCTTTGTATGGAACCTTTGTATGGAACCTTTGTTCGGAATCTTCGTTCGGAACCTTTGTATGGAACCTTTACACGGAACCATCGTATGGAGCCTTCGTATGGAACCTTTATACGGAACCTTTGTGCAGAACCTTCGTACGGAACCTTTGTACGGAACCTTTGTACGAGACCTTCGTATGGAACCTTTGTACTGGACCTTCTTCTCCACAATAAGAACATGATATACAAAGTCACGCGGTGGTTAAGGAATGCCAGAGATGGCACCACAGCAGATCTAAGCAACAGGCATATTATTAGGGGATCTTCCGGCCTCAACAGATTATTTGAGAGTAATACTGTTCACCTCAGAAATTAATATCAACAAATGATAAATACAAATTTATCAATATAAAGAAAAAAGATCTGTCTCTTAGTCTGTCTAAGGCGGGAGGCCAGACGACTGTTGTTAGTGCTACACAACTCTCTATAGTGAGTTGTGGTTAATAGGGAGTGAGAAAGGGGCGGGTTTGGGGTTGACTCTCATCCCACTCCTTGAGAAAGAGTGGCTCCTATTGCGACAACCAACGACTCAAATGAAGTCTGAAATGTGGATTTGTTTGTCAATATAGTATTTTCAACTGATTTTTCAGCTGTTCGTTACACACACAACGTAACCATAACATATATACGAATTAGAAACATAATATTGTGGATATATTTTGTATTTGCTAGGTGCGTATATTGAATATTCTGAGACAAAGAGAAAGAAAATGTATGGGATGAAGGGAAAGAGAACGGTAAGGAGGGTAAGAGAATGAGAAGAAGTAAAGGAGAAAAAATTGGAGGAAGGGAAGAAAAATTAATAGGTTAGATATATAACTGCAGGGAGAGAGAACAAAAGGGATGAAGGTAAAGAGAATGGGAAGGAGGAAGATCGGGAGAGAGAAGGAGAGGAAGGAAGTGAGAGAGAATGAGAGGGAGGTAGAGAGAAAGAGGTTGGGAGAGAGGGAAAGGGAGAGAGAGAGAGAGAGAGAGAGAGAGAGAGAGAGAGAGAGAGAGAGAGAGAGAGAGAGAGAGAGAGAGAGAGAGAGAGAGAGAGAGAGAGAGAGAGAGAGAGAGAGAGAGAGAGAGAGAGAGAGAGAGAGAGAGAGAGAGAGAGAGAGACAGACAGACAGACAGACAGACAGACAGACAGACAGACAGACAGACAGACAGACAGACAGACAGAGAGAGAGAGAGAGAGAGAGAGAGAGAGAGAGAGAGAGAGAGAGAGAGAGAGAGACAGACAGACAGACAGACAGACAGACAGACAGACAGACAGACAGACAGACAGACAGACAGACAGACAGACAGAGACAGACAGACAGACAGAGAGAGAGAGAGAGAGAGAGAGAGAGAGAGAGAGAGAGAGAGAGAGAGAGAGAGAGAGAGAGAGAGAGAGAGAGAGAGAGAGAGAGAGAGAGAGAGAGAGAGAGAGAGACAGACAGACAGACAGACAGACAGACAGACAGACAGACAGACAGACAGACAGACAGACAGACAGACAGACAGACAGACAGACAGACAGAGTATTATCAGGGGAAAGCCCCAAAATCATTTTGACTATATAGCTGGAAGACAGACAGACAGGCAGAGACGGAGATATAGAACCAGGTAAACAAACTGATAACTACCCGGGCCCGGCCGGCTACCAAATCTATATCTATAAAAGAGAACATCTACATGTTTGTCTATCCCAGGCGTCGGGTGGCCCGACGCCTGGGTCCACACCGGAGGCCAGACCCTCATTAAACTTTGCAGGATTAGTAGTGATTTTATCGGGAGTGTCGTAGAGGGTCGGTACCGTCCTTTGGCCCTGTTCCCAGGCCTTCATTATGTCTGTCGATGTGAAATGTTCTGTCCCGAGGCCTTAGACTTCAGCGTGCCCTCTGTGCAGCCAATCATCTCACTAAAGAATGCCCCAATAAAGTACACCACCCCAGTCAACCCCCCCACCCGGGGTGGCCCCACCACTACTCCAACCCGTCCCCTCCACCCCCCCCCCTCCACCCGGGATGACCCCACCACCGTTCCTGACATCAACAGCCTGACAAGCTTTCCTAGCCTACCTGGGAAGCCTGACGCCAGCCTGCAGAGGGAGGTGTTAGAACTTCCAGATCGCTTGAGTAAAATAGAAATTACCGACAATAAGCTCCAAGATATACTCACGAAGATTGAAAATGGTCTCATGTTGATCTTATGCTAAGATCAACATGGACAGCTTGGGACAGTGTTCAAGCGATCATCTCCGAGGAGTGAAGTGAACGTCCAAGTCTCTAGTGAAATACCTTCCAGTTATGTAAGTGTTGACACGTCTCAAGCAAGTATTGACTCCCCCCCTCCAGTTATGTAAGTGTTGACACGTCTCAAGCAAGTATTGACCCCCCCTCCAGTGCTGTAAGTGTTGACACGTCTCAAGCAAGTATTGACCCCCCCTCCAGTGCTGTAAGTGTTGACACGTCTCAAGCAAGTATTGACGGCTCCTCCAGTACTGTAAGTACCGCTGTGGCAAGTGAAACATGAAAACCCGTGTGTCTCAGCTGTAATTAACAAATGCGCTCAGGAACTCAATCCAAACAATACCACTTGTCTCCCTATGAATCCTGATGAATATGAAATGATTGTAATTGTTAGGAAAAGTACAGGCAACCAGCTGACCTTGAAACAGTTGAGAGAACTCTTTGACATTGATGACTGTGAACAATTGTCACTTGTAAGCAATAGTCTATAACTTGTGAATCTTGTAAACACTTCTCCTCGTCAGGTTCATGAACACCATTATCCACGACCAACTTACTCTTAAATTTCTCAAGTGGAATGTGAGAAGCGTGCGAAGGAGGCTGTTTGATCTAATGATGCACGCTGGTGCCAACAACATTGATGTACTGTGCTTGCAGGAACCATACACTGCAAACACACAAAAATAAAACGCCACCCAAACTCCCAGGTTATGTAGCTTTCTCAAATGTTGGTTCACATGATGTTGGTATCTTGACGTATGTTAAAAGTAACCTAGTGTGTAAACATGTTAAAACCCACAAAAGTGACGACTCATATTATCAGAAGTTTTAGATTGCTACAGCGACCGGCTGTAGCCACTGCTACCTTATTCAAACTCCCCTTCATATAGTCTAGAGCAGCTGCAAAAATGCACATGTACCTAAATGTGTTAATAAAAAAAATGAAAAAAACAGATTTGCGTTCCGGAGAAACTTTCGGTTTCAATGACGGACCTAGTGTAAACATTGTGCTGGGTGGGAGATGGGGAGGGTGTGTGCTGGGAGGGAGATGGGGAGGGTGTGTGCTGGGAGGGAGATGGGGAGGGTGTGTGCTGGGTGGGAGATGGGGAGGGTGTGTGCTGGGTGGGAGATGGGGAGGGTGTGTGCTGGGTGGGAGATGGGGAGGGTGTGTGCTGGGTGGGAGATGGGGAGGGTGTGTGCTGGGTGGGAGATGGGGAGGGTGTGTGCTGGGAGGGAGATGGGGAGGGTGTGTGCTGGGTGGGAGATGGGGAGGGTGTGTGCTGGGTGGGAGATGGGGAGGGTGTGTGCTGGGTGGGAGATGGGGAGGGTGTGTGCTGGGAGGGAGATGGGGAGGGTGTGTGCTGGGAGGGAGATGGGGAGGGTGTGTGCTGGGTGGGAGATGGGGAGGGTGTGTGCTGGGAGGGAGATGGGGAGGGTGTGTGCTGGGTGGGAGATGGGGAGGGTGTGTGCTGGGTGGGAGATGGGGAGGGTGTGTGCTGGGTGGGAGATGGGGAGGGTGTGTGCTGGGAGGGAGATGGGGAGGGTGTGTGCTGGTAAACGTGCTGTTCATATGCATATTTTCCTAATTGGGATGAACCTCTGTTGCTCTGTGAATGTTTGGATGACATGTTTTGTCTTTTTCTGTGAGATTTCTCTCTGATTCAGATTGTGGAGGAAGGTGGACCTGTGCGGGCCAGAGTTAGTGTCCGGGGGAGAGGAGGGGTGTTTGCGAGAGAAGGGTGAGGGGGTTGTGTTGATGGGCGTGATGAGATGTTGATGGGAGAGGTTAGGGGATGTGGAGGGTGCCTTCAGGGTGGTATGGTGGTGGCTACAGGGAGGAGAACGTGAGTACAGTTGTGCAGGAGGGGAGAAAAGTCTGGGCTTGGGAGTGAGGTGTGAATAAAGGGAGAGCTTAGGGAGGCTGAGGGGAGAGAGGGTGGCTTAGCGCATGGGAGTGGCTGACTGCAGGGAAATGGAGTTTGTTGACTAGGGTGACAAGCAGTGTGTTAGCAGGGGTGAGCGAGATTGAGTTGGCAAGGGTGGTATGTATTCTTTTGACAAGGATGGGGCATAATTGTGTTGGCAGGGAGTTGGAAGCATTGTAGAGGGGGGGGGGGGGTAACGTTGTGAGACAGTTTTGTGAATGCTGCACGGAGTGGGGTAATTTTTACGTGGTGGGTAGATTCAGGTATTGTAGTTGTTATGGTGATAAGTGGGGTGGGATAGAGTGGTCATGGTGGAGTAGCAGTGTGAGTGACGGAGTGATGAGGGTCATGGTGGAGTAGCAGTGTGAGTAACGGAGGGATGAGGGTCATGGTGGAGTAGCAGTGTGAGTGACGGAGGGATGAGGGTCATGGTGGAGTAGCAGTGTGAGTGACGGAGGGATGAGGGTCAATGTAATATATTTTAAGGACGTTGGTGTTCGGCAAGAGACGAAGGTTGCGAAGAGTAAAGACTGACGTAGGGGTTAGTGAGACAAACTGGGTGTGGGCGCCTGGCTGTGTCTCGCGGAGTGAGAAAATAATGCACGTAGCTGACTCTCCACGCTGGGCCACTTGACGGCTAGTAATGTTTTCAATTATTACAATTTTAAACATGAAATTTAAAACTGGTCTGACCACATGTGTCAGACCATTACTGGAATATGAGGCTCCAGCGTAGAGTCCACATCTAGTCCAACACAAAACGAAGTTCGAAAATGTTCACAGGTATGCCACCAGCTGAGAGGAATGAGCTATGAGGAAAGATTACTTGAACTGAACCTCATGACACCGGAAGACAGAAGAGCTAGGAAAGACATGATCACAACCTACAAAGTTCTCAGAGGAATTGACAGAGTAGATAAAAATAAACGGTTGAATAAGGGTGGTACGCGAACAAGGGGACACAGGTCGAAACTGAGTACCAAAATGAGCTTAAGAGGACGGGGTTGAAGAGGTACAGGGACGTTAGAAAGAACTTTTTATCGCCAGAGTAGTTAACAGATGGAATGCATTAGGCAGTAATGTGGTGGAGGCTGACTCCATACACAGTTTCAAATGTTGATGATAGAGCCCAGTAGGCTTAGGAATCTGTACACCAGTTGATTGACAGTTGAGAGGCGGGACCAAAGAACCAGAGCTCAACCCTTGCAAGCAAAACTAGGTGAGTACATAGACACACAGATAACATGTACAAATGTAGAACCTGAAAATCTGCTCAAATGCATCGGCAAAACAAACACGGTGATTTAAAAATCATAGTTGCCTGGTGAGCATTGAAAGAGTGATCAAATGGGAGAGTTTGGGGGTTAGGCCTTGGGGGAGAGGGTGGGGAAAGGGGACGGGGAGGGGGACGGGGAGGGGGAGACCCAGTTTGGAGTTAATTCTTTTTAAAGTTACTTGTTTTTGCTGCTAAATTTCATTGCTATAGGCAAAGTATAATGAGTAAATAATTTATTTTATATATAATAAATGATATGTTATTTCCAGAGATCAGTAAATAATGTTTTACAAATAATATATGCAAATAATTCTTATGACGTTTTTGTTTCCAAATCACTTAGTCAAATGGGAACTGGTGGTCAGTGCCAATGTCGTCGAAGGTGATGCACTTCTCTTTCAAATGTTGCCATGCACAGTTCGACCATGTTCAGAACGTACCTTGTATGAATCCTAGTGCAAAGTATGGTGAAGCTTTACTAATATTCGAGAACATAGTTCTTTTAGTTACACGTAAAGAATGAATATATGAATTTTTTCAAGGGTTGGCAGCAGCTTAAACTAGAACAGCCTGAGGATGGGTTGTGTAAAGTCTTTTACCAACTTAAACAGGAAATTGACAACACAAAAACATCTTGGCAGATCAAACCCTGGTAACGTCTGCGGCACTTTAGTAAGCCACACCTCCTGCATGGTCTCCTCAGCTGCTCTACAGTAAGCCACACCTCCTGCATGGCCTCCTCAGCTGCTCTACAGTAAGCCACACACCCTGCATGGTCTCCTCAGCTGCTCTACAGTAAGCCACACACCCTGCATGGTCTCCTCAGCTGCTCTACAATAAGCCACACACCCTGCATGGTCTCCTCAGCTGCACTACAGTAAGCCTCACACACCCTGCATGGTCTCCTCAGCTGCACTATAGTAAGTCACACACCCTGCATGGTCTCCTCAGCTGCTCTACAGTAAGCCACACACCCTGCATGGTCTCCTCAGCTGCTCTACAGTACGCCACACACCCTGCATGGTCTCCTCAGCTGCTCTACAGTAAGTCACACACCCTGCATGGTCTCCTCAGCTGCTCTACAGTAAGTCACACACACCCTGCATGGTCTCCTCAGCTGCTCTACAGTAAGTCACACACACCCTGCATGGTCTCCTCAGCTGCTCTACAGTAAGCCACACACACCCTGCATGGTCTCCTCAGCTGCTCTACAGTAAGTCACACACCCTGCATGGTCTCCTCAGCTGCTCTACAGTAAGCCTCACACACCCTGCATGGTCTCCTCAGCTGCTCTACAGTAAGCCACACACACCCTGCATGGTCTCCTCAGCTGCTCTACAGTAAGTCACACACCCTGCATGGTCTCCTCAGCTGCTCTACAGTAAGCCACACACCCTGCATGGCCTCCTCAGCGGTACTATAGTAAGCCACACACCCTGCATGGTCTCCTCAGCTGCTCTACAATAAGCCACACACCCTGCATGGTCTCCTCAGCTGCACTGCAGTAAGCCACACACCCTGCATGGTCTCCTCAGCTGCACTGCAGTAAGCCACACACCCTGCATTGTCTCCTCAGCTGCTCTACAGTAAGCCACACACCCTGCATGGTCTCCTCAGCTGCACTGCAGTAAGCCACACACCCTGCATGGTCTCCTCAGCTGCTCTACAGTAAGCCACACACCCTGCATGGTCTCCTCAGCTGCACTGCAGTAAGCCACACACCCTGCATAGTCTCCTCAACTGCACTACAGTAAGCCATACACACCCTGGCCTACCATACTGCACTCCACTAAGCCACTCACCGTGCAACCCGCTCTCGCAACTAATATACAACAATAAGTACGCCAGGTTCCCCAACGTGCAACATAAGGGGCATTTGAAAGGTAGCGCCTCACAAGTACCCACTTTTTCTATGCGTTATTTTGTTAGGTTAGGTGGGTGGCTTGGGTCGGTGTGTTTAGAACACCTTGTTTTGTATGATGCGGTGAGTCAACAGACCGTGGTGAGCTCTGGCCTGCCCTGGTGCATGGCAGCAGCCTCACCAGCCTCCCGGCTCTGGCCTGCCCTGGTGCATGGCAGGCAGCCTCACCAGCCTCCCGGCGCCACCCCGGCTCTGCCCTGCCCTGGTGCATGGCAGGCAGCCTCACCAGCCTCCCGACGCCACCCCGGCTCTGGCCTGCCCTGGTGCATGGCAGCAGCCTCACCAGCCTCCCGGCGCCACCCCGGCTCTGGCCTGCCCTGGTGCATGGCAGGCAGCCTCACCAGCCTCCCGGCGCCACCCCGGCTCTGGCCTGCCCTGGTGCATGGCAGGCAGCCTCACCAGCCTCCCGGCGCCACCCCGGCTCTGGCGAGCCCTGGTGCATGGCAGCAGCCTCCCGGCGCCACCCCGGCTCTGGCCTGCCCTGGTGCATGGCAGCAGCCTCACCAGCCTCCCGGCGCCACCCCAGCTCCTCCCTCTTCACCCGTCTTGTGCCACAAGTCTCTTTCTCTCACAGTTAACTCAACAACCTCTCTTATGTTTACGTATTTGCATTTCGTTATGATTATAAATGTTTGAGTCCTGGTAGGGATACCTGAGAGAGAGAGAGAGAGAGAGAGAGAGAGAGAGAGAGAGAGAGAGAGAGAGAGAGAGAGAGAGAGAGAGAGAGAGAGAGAGAGAGAGAGATTGAAAGAGAGAGAGAGAGAGAGAGAGAGAGAGAGAGAGAGAGAGAGAGAGAGAGAGAGAGAGAGAGAGAGAGAGAGAGAGAGAGAGAGAGAGATTGAAAGAGAGAGAGAGAGAGAGAGAGAGAGAGAGAGAGAGAGAGAGAGAGAGAGAGAGAGAGAGAGAGAGAGAGAGAGAGAGAGAGATTGAAAGAGAGAGAGAGAGAGAGAGAGAGAGAGAGAGAGAGAGAGAGAGAGAGAGAGAGAGAGAGAGAGAGAGAGAGAGAGAGAGAGAGAGAGAGAGATTGAAAGAGAGAGAGAGAGAGAGAGAGAGAGAGAGAGAGAGAGAGAGAGAGAGAGAGAGAGAGAGAGAGAGAGAGAGGAGAGAGAGAGAGAGAGAGAGAGAGAGAGAGAGAGAGATTGAAAGAGAGAGAGAGATTGAAAGAGAGAGAGAGAGAGAGAGAGAGAGAGAGAGAGAGAGAGAGAGAGAGAGAGAGAGAGAGAGAGAGAGACAGAGAGAGAGAGAGAGAGAGAGAGAGAGAGAGAGAGAGAGAGAGAGAGAGAGAGAGAGAGAGAGAGAGAGAGAGAGAGAGAGAGAGATTGAAAGAGAGAGAGAGAGAGAGAGAGAGAGAGAGAGAGAGAGAGAGAGAGAGAGAGAGAGAGAGAGAGAGAGAGAGAGAGAGGAGAGAGAGAGAGAGAGAGAGAGAATTGAGAGGCTAGCACCATGTGTGGTTATAGAGCTAGTACATGATCTGGGTTGTAAGGCTTGTGCTACGTGTGTGTGACAGACAGACGGACTGGTTACACACACACTCACACCCACACACACATATATATATATATATATATATATATATATATATATATATATATATATATATATATATATATATATATATATATATATATATATATATATATATATATATATATATATATATATATATATATATATATATATATATATATGTATATATATATGACTGAAAACTCACACCCCAGAAGTGACTCGAACCCATACTCCCAGGAGCAATGCAACTGGTATCTACAGGACGCCTTAATCCGCTTGACTATAACTGAAAAGAGTTTAAAACGGCTTCGATTTTTTATACCTGCATTTGGGTGAGGTGATATGTTTACAACAGTTTTGGATGAGGTGAAAACAAACTTTCAACACAAGACAGAACACGAAACAATGGGTATAATATATTGTAAGTTAAAGGGAAGAATGGAAGTAACTGCAAAGGGCCTTTTGGCCCATAATTCTTGATGCTTCTATATTGGTGCAGAGTCTTGAAGTGGGTAGAATATAGTTGTTCATTAATTGGCTGTTGATTGCTGGTGTCGACTTCTTAATGTGTAGTGCCTCGCAGATATCTAGCCGCCTGCTATCGCTGTATCTATCGATGATTTCCGGTTTTTTTGTTAAGACTTCTCTGGTGATGGTCTGGTTGTGAGAAGAGATTATATGTTCCTTATCGGAGCCCTGTTGCTTATGCATCGTTAATCGCCTGGAAAGAGATGTTGTCTTGCCTATATACTGAATTCTTTGAGGCTTACAGTCCCCAAGTAGGCATTTGAAGGCATAGATGACATTGGTCTCTTACCTTTAACTTACAAAATATTGTACCCATTGTTTCGTGTTCTGTCTTGTGTTGAAAGTTTGTTTTCACCTCATCCAAAACTGTTGTAAACATATCACCACCCAAATGCAGGTATAAAAAATCGAAGCTGTTTTAAACTCTGTTCAGTTTTAGTTGTGTGTGTGTAAACTAAAGTCTTTGAAAATGTAATAAGTTTTACGAAACGCGTTCAAATGTCGCGTCAGACTAGAAATAAAAATGAATTTTGGAGAATTGGTTTTTTCAGTTACCATCAACAGTGAAAAAGAATGTAAGAAACATTGAGAAAATTCGTGTTAGAATTATTAATCTTCCTTTTTCGGTCATATTTAATAATATATGTCTACAGGAAAGACTGCTACCAAATTATACTTATATATTATATATATATATATATATATATATATATATATATATATATATATATATATATATATATATATATATGTATATATATATATATATATATATATATATATATATATATATATATATATATATATATATATATATATGTCGTACCTAGTAGCCAGAACGCACTTCTCAGCCTACTATGCAAGGCCCGATTTGCCTAATAAGCCAAGTTTTCCTGAATGAATATATTTTCTCTAATTTTTTTCTTATGAAATGATAAAGCTACCCATTTCATTATGTATGAGAACAATTTTTTTTTATTGGAGTTAAAATTAACGTAGATATATGACCGAACCTAACCAACCCTACCTAACCTAACCTAACTTATCTTTATAGGTTAGGTTAGGTTAGGTAGCCGAAAAAGTTAGGTTAGGTTAGGTAGTCGAAAAAACATTAATTCATGAAAACTTGGCTTATTAGGCAAATAGGGCCTTGCATAGTAGGCTGAGAAGTGCGTTCTGGCTACCAGAGAAGTCTTAACAAAAAACACGGAAATCATCGATAGATACAGCGATAGTAGGCGGCTTGATATCTGCGAGGTACTACACATTAAGTAGTCGACACCAGCAATCAACAGCCAATTAATGCACAACTATATTCTACCCACTTCAAGACTCCGCACCAATATAGAAGTATCAAGTAATATGGGCCAATAGGCCCTTTGCAGTTACTTCCATTCTTCCATTTAACTTACAAAATATTATACCGATTGTTTCGTGTTCTGTCTTGTGTTGAAAGTTTGTTTTCAACTCATCCAAAACTGTTGTAACATATCACCTCACCCAAATGCAGGTATAAAATCGAAGCTGTTTAAACTCTGTTTAAGTTATAGTTGTGTGTGTAAACTAAAGTCTTTGAAAATGTAATAAGTTTTACGAAACGTGTTCAAGTGTCGCGTCAGACTAGAAATAAAAATGAATTTTGGAGAATGGATTTTTCAGTTACTATCAAGAGTGAAAAGAAATATAAGAAACATTGAGAAAATTCGTGTTAGAATTAATAATCTTACTTTTTCGGTCATATTTAATTATATATCTCCAGGAAAGACTGCTACCAATATATATATATATATATATATATATAATATATATATATATATATATATATATATATATATATATATATATATATATATATATATATATATATATATATATATATATATATATATATATATATATATATATATATATATATATATGAACTGAAAACTCACACCCCAGAAGTGACTCGAACCCATACTGCCAGGAGCAACGCAACTGGTATGTACAGGGACGCCTTAATCCGCTTGACCATCACAACCGGACATAAGGAAGTGATAGCCGAAGCTATTTGAACCACTTCCCCGCCGGCACTCAGATAGTAATCTTGGGCATAGCATTTTACCAAATCACCTCATTCTTTGGGGCACACGTGAGGAACACAAATGCAAACAAGCCTGAATGGTCCCCTGGGGTGTGAGTTTTCAGTTGTATATAGTCCTGGGGACCATTCAGGCTTGTTTATATATATATATATATATATATATATATATATATATATATATATAATATATATATATATATACACACATATATATATATATACACACACATATATATATATAATACACACATATATATATATATATATATATATATATACACACCCACACACATATATATGTGTGTGTGTGGGTGTTCTCGGTAAACTGTAGCATTGCAATAAAATAAAACAAAATAAAACAAAACAAAACATACAAAAAACATAATATGGGTGGTAGGAGAGGAAAAGATAAAAGTATTCAGTGAGAATCAACAAGGTCTTCCTCTGAATGCTCTTTGTTTTCTTCTTCGAGGATGTGGGTCCATGCAATTGCACCAGAGGTGGTACCTCTATTATGTATGTATATATATATATATATATATATATATATATATATATATATATATATATATATATATATATATATATATATATATATACAGATAGAGAGAGAGAGAGAGAGAGAGAGAGAGAGAGAGAGAGAGAGAGAGAGAGAGAGAGAGAGAGAGAGAGAGAGAGAGAGAGAGAGAGAGAGAGAGAGAGAGAGAGAGAAGAGAAGAGAAGAGAAAGAGAGAGAGAGAAGAGAGAGAGAGAGAATAGCAGAAATAGAATGGCGGATGATTTAGAGAGAAATTCCAAATAAGGACACAGACAGCGTTAAAAGGTGAACAAACAACGCGTGGGGGAGAGCATTGGGAAGCCATTAGGGAGTATTATACCCCCTGCCGCCCCGAGTCTCGGCTTCCACTTCCTTGCTTCTTATATGTCACGGGTAATATTTTTTGTTTCATTAAGTCTGTTATTACTTTCGTCTTGAAGCCTGCATTTTGGGTTTAGGATTTCTTCTCTGTCTATTTCTTAATTCATTGAAGTATTAGCAAGCTTCCTCCTGGTGTTTGGTATATTGTTAATATTGTCGAGAGTTATTTCAAAGTTTAATGACAAACTGGGACCAATGTGAGTAATATTATGCTTCAGCAATTCGGAAGTGTAACATAATTGGATTCAATGTAATCCTATTGCTGGATACAGTGTAACCCTATTGCTAGGTTCAGTGAAACTCTGATGTTAAATATAATTTAAGCCTAATATTTTGAGGAATGTAGCCATGAAATCGGGTACAGTGTAACCTTGATACTGTGAACAGTGTAACCCTGATATTGGGTTTCGCTTCGAGTACCTGCAGTGGCGGCGACGAGAGAGGCTGTGTAAATATGGGGTGTTTGTCTCCTATTGGCTGGGTATATAGTCTTGCTCGACGCCAATACTGACGCTGAAACACATGGTCAGAGCGGCCCATTCACGTGTCCTCTCTCCTCCCTCCCTCCCTCCCTGACCACTGTCCTCTCTATCTTCCCTCCCACCCTGCCTACGGTCATCTCTTTGTCTCTCACTCTCAACAGCCCCCCCCATTCTCTCTCTCTCTCTCTCTCTCTCTCTCTCTCTCTCTCTCTCTCTCTCTCTCTCTCTCTCTCTCTCTCTCTCTCTCTCTCTCTCTCTCTCTCTCTCTCTCTCTCTCTCTCTCTCTCTCTCTCTCTCTCTCTCTCTCTCTCTCTCTCTCTCTCTCTCTCTCTCTCTCTCTCTCTCTCTCTCTCTCTCTGTCTCCCACTCCCACCTTCCACCTGTCGCGGTGCCTCTTTCGTGAACTACAGCATCCGTGTAGTCACTGAGGTCCCGTGCCTGTCAGCACACATCCCCTGAGTCACTCGGTGGCCTCAGAGACTAAGCAGTTCCCCCGTAGAGTGTCAGAACGACGAAACATCCCCGGATGGTGGTAGAGGGAAATAAAGAGGATGAAATGGGCGTTTAAACCCGTGTAAACCTTTTACTGGGTTACGCTGTCAGTCAGTAGTTATCGGGGTAGACACCTCCCCACTCCAGAGCCAAGAAATGAACCCTCATATCTATGTCTGCTCTCTAAGTGAAAGATAAACAAATTCAGAGAGATTAAGATAACCAATTTAACTGTCTTTTTGCCCTTCTCTGTCTGAAGCTTTCACTGGCAGCGTCGACAACACCACTGCAGTGATCCTGGTTTACCTTTGGTTAACGACAAAAATCAACACACTTTGCCTTGAACCAAAACGTTGACACGACAACTACCTCTTCTCTCACCTTCAGCTGAGTCTTCTTCTTCTTGATGGTACGTCTAGTATGTACGGGGGTTTATCTTTCCGATGACTGCAAGAGTACAAATGTTGGGAGACGCGTTAATGTTGAGAATGACAAGATTTCAAGCATTTGTTGCATTGTGGTATAGATAGAGGAGCAGCGACTAAACAGAGGCGCGTGTTAGAGAGAGACTTGCTGCACTGTAGGGTTGTATGTTGTGTTTATGGCGTCAGTTGATCGTTGGTGCTGTGGCTAGGTAGTTGATTTCAGTGTTTGGCTCTTGGTGGCTCCAGGTATAAATGTACGAGTCAAATGTGGTCCAATTTGTTAGTCGACTGGGGATATTTAGCCAGTGTTTTGACTATGTGATATTTTCATGTAATGAGAGGTCACCTCGTAATATATGCTCGATGGTAAAAGTTTTTTAAGTGTGATAAGTACTTGTTTGAAGTTTACGTTGGCGCTATGATGTCGGAAACTAGTGATAGATTGTTTCTGATACATGACAGTGGATGCAGAGTTCGTTGATGTTTGTTCTATATTAAGAGCTGTGTGCTGCTAGTTTGGTGTGCCCCAGCCTGCTCTGGTCATCATTACATCAGTCTCTCTTCTTTTATATTTGACATGTTTCCCAGTTTCCCATTTTTTTATGGTTTCATAGCACAAAGATGAGCATGACGTTTTCCATTTCATTACAAAATCCTTGGTGATGGTATCTCTTAAGACTCCTTTACCCGCAACATGAGGAACTGGATGACGGGTAATGTAAGGCGTGTTGTGCATCGCTTTGGTCAACTGATCTACAAGTTCATTATGGAGTATACCACAATGCACTGGCACCCATTGGATAGAGGTGTCATAACCGGTCAATCGATGTATACAAAGAAGTTGAAGGCATGGGTAAATAAACTCTTTGCGCGTTGTTGAAGAGTACATAATTGGTTGAATCACACTCTTGGATTCACTACAGATTATATTTATCCCAACTGGAAATATTGTGAATATTTGGAGAGCTTGGTATAAGGCATATAATTCAGCTATCAAAACAGATAGTTGGTTTGGTAACCGCTATCCCTGCTTGAGATGGTACTGTGGGAGCCATACAGCGCTAGTGACCGAGGGTGCATTGTTCTAGAGGATGCGAGATCCATCTGTCAAAATCGCTGTGGTATTTGGATAAAATAATTTCATTGTTGAGACAAAGACTGAGGATATAGCTGAGTTTTGTGCAGACTTTGGAATGTTATCTTAAAGTTGTATTGATGTCTTAGGAATGTTGTAAAGCAAATGTAGAATAGGGGGGACAGTTAGTTGGGTTTCACAGAATGGAGTAAAGTGAGGTCTATAGCAAGGTTATTGGTAGCCTGTGTGAGGAAAGGTTGTAAATAATTGGATGGGAATTATGTGCAGAATTAGATCTATGTGGGAAGCAGGAGTTATGTCGGCCAACTGTTGGGTTAATTATCTATCTGTATGGGTGTGTCGGGTGAGCAGTTGTACAGAGGGACAGATAGTTGGCACACTTTATGACTCGTCTGGTTATTTAGCTTGTGAGGCCCGTTTTCCCCTGAAGGCCGAGGATATGAGTAGAACGCATTGCGCCACATAAGTTGCATGACTTTGTTTCGTATGACCTCAAGGTTCTGTAAGTTAGTGAGCGCCGCCGACGCATATGCCAGGCAACAATAGTCAAGTTGGCTGCAAATGTACGTTGTATATAAATGGAGCAAAATTTTATTGTGTGTTCCCTAGGTGGCGCCATTGAGGTCAGGTCATCTTGTAGCCTCATACTATCTTCCTCCGCCTTAATCCTCCTCATAATTTTTGCATCATAAGCAAACAATGAGAGGAATGATTCTATACCCCTCATTTAGTAAATATCATTTACATATATCAGAAACAGCATGGGGCTAAGGACTGAACCCTGCGGGACTCCACTGGTGACGTCTCGCCAGGCTTAATCCTCACCCCCTCAGAGTGACTCGCTGTCTGCTGTTAATTAGGTACTCCCTTATCCAATGGAGTACTTTCCCTTTCACTCCTGCCTGAATCTCCAACTTTCGCACTAGTCTCTGATGTGGTACTGTGTCAAAGGCTTTCGCGCAATCTAAAAATATGCAGTCGGCCCTTCCCTCTCTTTCCTGCCTGATACTTATTGCCTGATCGTAGAATTCAATTATCTTGTGAGGCATGGCTTGCCATCCCTGAAACCATGTTGACGTTGTGTTACAAAGTTTCTTCGCTGCAGATGTTCCACTAGCTTTTACACACAGAGATCACACTAACGTGATTCATCAAATGAATCAATCCACAAGGGCCGTGACGAGGATTCGAACGTGCATCCGGGAGCATCCCAGACACTGCCTTAATCGACTGAGCTACGACAGGGCCGAATCCTCGTCACGACCCTTGTGGATTTGTTCCACTAGCTTTTTTTGCACAATTTTCTCCAATAACTTGCATGGTATGGAAGTTAGGGACACTGGCCTGTAGTTTAGTGCCTCCTGTCTATCCCTCTTCTTGTATATCGGGACTACGCTTGCCGTCTTCCAAATTTCTGGTAGTTCACCTGTTACCAGTGATTTGTTATACACCATGGAGAGTGGCAGGCACAGTGCTTCTGCTCCTTCCTTTAGTATCCATGGCGATATTCCATCCGTGCGTATAGCCTTTGTCACATCCAATTCTAGCAAAAGCTTTCTTACATCTCCACTGTTAATCTCAAATTCCTCTATTGGTGCCTGGTTAACTATTCCTTCTCTTATCTCTGGAACTTTTCCTTGCTCTAATGTGAAGACTTGCTGGAATTTCTTATTGAGGTCCTCGCACACTTCTTTTTCGTTTGTAGTGAATCTGTGTGCCTCTATCCTCAGTTTTATTACCTGTTCTTTCACTGTTGTCTGTCTCCTGATGTAGCTATGCAGCAATTTAGGTTGTATCTTAGCCTTGTTTGTTATGTTGTTTTTATATTGCCCTTTTGCCTCTCTTGTCACCCAGACGTAATCATTCCTGGCTCTCTCGTATCCTTCTCTGCTCTAAAGTGCCCTGTTATTCCTATAGTTTCTCCATGCTCATTTACTTAGTTGCTTAGCTAGCTTACATCTCTGATTAAACCATGGTTTTTTCATCTGCATTTTATTTTTTTTCCTTTTGGTCCAGGATAAACTTTTCTGCTGCCTCCTTACACTTCTGGGTGATGTATTCCATCATGTCTTGGGCCGTCTTTCCCCTGAGCTCTGCCTGCCATGTTATATCCGTTAGGAATTTTCTTATCTTCTCATAATTCCCCCTTACGTAATGCTAGCCTTTTGCTTTCAGCACCCTTTCTCGAGTACTTTAACCCTTATTTGACCAAATACTCAAACTTCAGTAAACTGTGATCGCTCATTCCTACTGGGGCCCCTCGAAGTCAATATCCCTTATGTCTGAGTCATTCAGAGTGAAGAGTATAGGTCGAGTCTCACTGTTTCATCGTTTTCCCCTCATTCTTGTGGGTTCCCTGACATGCTGGCTTAAATAGTTTTTTATTGCTACCTACCGGAGGGAGCCGGTCGGCCGAGCGGACAGCACGCTGGACTTGTGATCCTGTGGTCCTGGGTTCGATCCCAGGCGCCGGCGAGAAACAATGGGCAGAGTTTCTTTCACCCTATGCCCCTGTTACCTAGCAGTAAAATAGGTACCTGGGTGTTAGTCAGCTGTCACGGGCTGCTTCCTGGGGGTGGAGGCCTGGTCGAGGACCGGGCCGCGGGGACACTAAAGAAAGCCCCGAAATCATCTCAAGATAAGAACCTCAAGATAACCTCCAGCAGTTTAGCTCTCCATATTTTCTCTCCTCCATGCGGTTCCTGGTTCTCCCAGTCTATCCTTCCGTGATTGAAGTCCCCCATGATAAGCAGATGAGATCGAATTCTACAGGCAGCAGAGGCTGCCATCTCAATTATGTTGTTAACTTCCATTGTTTCTGTCATACTCTTGCTCGGGTCTTCTTTCATTTGGTGGAGGGTTATATATCACTGCTACTACTACTCTTGGTCCTCCCATCGTCATGGTGCCTGTTATGTAGTCTCTAAGCCCCTCACAGCCTGGGATAACCATCTTCTTGAAACTGCATTCATTTCTCATGAGTAGGGCCACTCCGCCTCCTCCCCTATCCTCCCTCTCTTTCCTTATTACAGTGTAGTCCTAGGGGAACACTGCATTCGTTATAATTCCTGAGAGTTTTGTTTCCATGAGTCCAACTACATCTGGATTTACTTCTTGTGCTCTTTTCCTAAGTTCACTTGCCTTGCTTGAAATCCCATCTATGTTCGAGTACATCACCTTGAAGCTGACTCTTTCCTGTCCATCCTCATTTCCTGTTGATTCCACTGGAGTAGGTAAACCTGGAGGGTCCAAGATGAGTAGGGGGAAGGGGGGACCATGGTTATGAGGGGGGGGGGGGGGCTGAGGGTAAGGAGGACCTGGGTTGTGATGGGGCTGGGAGGATCTGGTTTGGGGAGTGTGAGGGCGAAGGAAGGGTTTGGAGAGATGGGTAAAAAAAGAGGGCTTGCGGGTCGGTGGGCGGGTTGCGAAAAGAGGGGGGCTTGGGGGATAGGGGAGGAGAGAGGGCTTGGGCGGTGGAGAAGAAAGGAGGGCTTGGGGGGGAGGGGAGAAAGGAGGTTATCTTGAGTTTATCTTGAGATGATTTCAGGGCTTAGCGTCCCTGCGGCCCGGTCCTCGATCAGGCTTCCTTTTTTCTACATACCCCCAGGAAGCAGCCTGTAGCAGCTGTCTAACTCCCAGGTACCTATTTACTGCTAGGTAACAGGGGCATCAGGTTGAAAGAAACTCTGCCCACTTGTTTCCGCCTCCACCGGGGATCGGACCCGGAACCTCAGGACTTCTAATCCGAGGTGCTGTCCACTCAGCTGTCAGGCCCCTAAAAAAAAGGTGCAGCAGTTTGTAACGAGACTCGTCAAGGAGCTCCGAGGGATGAAGTAAGAAGACAGACTGAAGGAACTAAAGCTGACGACAAGCAGTTGTTCATGTTCAAGTTGTTGTTCAGGGGCCACATTCTCCAAGATCTGGTGCGACCACAAACTACTAAAAAAAAATTGAGGCTTGTGGGGGCAAAAGAAGAGGGAGGGCTTGGGGGGGGGGGGAGGGAGAAAGGGGGACATGGAGGAGAGTAAGAAGGGTTGGCTTGGGAGGAGTAGGGAGGGTTTGGGGAGGGTGGAGAGGGGAGGCCTTGAGGAGAGGGGGGAGAGTGAAGGGTGGGTGGTCCAGGTGGCCACTCTGTGGGGGGGCTCATAGGGGCTGGGGCAGGTAGGGCTTCAATTGGGTGGGAGGTGGGTGTGATCCTCCTCCCACTGGGGGCTGTTGATCTGCCTGTGGTGGGTTCCCCACTCTCCTCTGGGATTGTAGGGTTCTGGGCTGTGGCTTCGTGATTCCTGTATCTCTCCGTGCGTGCCTTCCTCGCTGATGCTGCCCTATATCTCTCCTCCCTGGTCAGATCCCTCTGCAGGAATACCTTTTTGAACTTCAGTACATTGAATAGGCTGCTCTTCTTTGCTAAAATTTCTTCTTTTGTGGCCTCACTTTTAAAAACCCCCTTTTATCACTCGATCTCTGTCCTTGTTGTACTGGCAGCTCCTGAAATCCTTTTCTATATTCTGTTCTTCCCTCTCAATCTGTACCCCTTCAAATATCTCTTTCACTGTGGCCCTGTTCATATCTCTCCTCTCCCCTGGGCTGGCCCCAATTTGCTCCCTAATACCTATTACAATTACTGCCCTCTAATACCTATTACAATTACTGCTCTGTATCAGTCGGTTAGTGCATCTTGAAGCTTCCTGAGAAGTAGTAACTTCAATGGCAATTGCATGTACTGTAGAGACAACTTTTGGGGTCCTTCTAGGTATGTCTGCAAATGAGGGTTGTGTTGTAGAAGTCCCTTTTGTGGATACATTAGTATCTTCCTGAGGGCTGGTTCGTGTCTGGTATTGGGGAGGATTCTCTTTCAGGCTTTTAATCTCCTCCTTTGCCTCATTCAGCTCGTCCTGCAGATTGGCTACCTTTTCCCCCATTACTCTTAGCTCCTCCCTGTTTTCTCTCCACAGGGCATCTCCCTGTTTGAAAGGATATCTCCTGAAGCGAGTCATCTTGTCCTTCTCCTCCCTCTTTGTTCCGTCTTCCCCCTGCCATATTTGTTTCCTATTCCAGTTCTCCAATCCAACGAGTGGGAGGGTATGTGTCTGTTTCCTATTCAAATTTTCCAATCCAATGTGTGTGTGTGTGTGTTGGTGTGTATTTGTGTGCGTGTGTGGGAGTGTTTGAGTATGTTAGTGTGAGTGTGTGTGGTGTGTGTGTGTGTTTGTAGTGGGTGAGTGGGTGTAGTGGATGGGTGAGTGGGTGTGTGTGCGTGCATGCGTGCGTGTGCGTGCGTGCGTGTGCATGTGTGTGTGTGCTTGTGTGTATGTGTGTGTGAATATGGTCAATTGTAAGGGGTCGGGGGAGTGTATTGAAAGAGTGAGATGGTGAGTGTGTCCTCACCTAATTGTACTCACCTAATTGTGTTTGCGGGGGTGGAGCTTTGGCTCTTTGGCCCCGCCTCTCAACTGTCAATCAACTGGTGTACAGATTCCTGAGCCAACTGGGCTCTATAATATCTACATTTGAAACTGTGTGTGGAGTCAGCCTCCACCACATCACTTCCTAGTGCATTCCATTTATTAACTACTCTGACACTGAAAAAAATCTTTCTAACGTCTCTGTGGCTCATCTGGGTACAAAGTTTCCACCTGTGTCTCCTTGTCGTGTCCCACCTGTGCTGAAGAGTTTGTCTTTGTCCACCCTGTCAATTCCCCTGAGAATTTTGTAGGTGTTTATCATGTCTCCCTTTACTCTTCTATTTTCCAGGGATGTGAGGTTCAGCTCCTTTAGCCTTTCCTCGTAGCTCATTCCTCTCAGTTCCGGGACGAGCCTGGTGGCATACCGCTGAATCTTCTCTAACTTTGTCTTGTGTTTAATTAATAATTATCACTTTCTGCGGATGAGGACTCCTCCCGGCGTCAACTGCGCGCCATGAGGCTCTCTTTCTCACCAATAGGCTGCATGGTACAATAAATTCATGAAAGGTTCACAAACATAACAAAAGTAAAAACATTTCGTGTGTGTTTGACTCTCACTGAAATGTTCCAGAGTTGTTTTATATTTGGCGCTATTCTATCTTACGCTTTGTTGATCTTTTTTACCTACGGGCTCATAGAACATTCTATTGCGAACACATTGACACAAAAATGAATGACGTACATAGAATATAAATGTCATGAGAGTGAAATAAGTATAAACTTTCAAAGAGCCGTGCGTCGTCCCGTCACCGATACCGGGTAACAATTTCACCACTTCCCACACTCTTGCGGGCAGGCCGCAATCATTATTCTACGCTTATATTCATATCACCGTGTTGGGAATTCCATTGCGAGTCCATTGGTACCAAAATTAACGCTGTAGGACAAGTGTGGAGGTGATAACAATCCCAAGAGTAAAAACATTTTGTTGCTGTTGGGCGCTCACGGCGAGTCATCTTCGTAGTTATTTATTTGGTGCGGGTATCCCTATACGTTTCGTGACTCTTTTTTACTGATGTTCCTCTAGAGAATTTTATTGCGAACACGTTGGTACCAAAATGAAATACGTAGCTCGAGAACTAAGGTCAGGAGAGTAAAAAGAGTATACACATTTTTGTTTTTACGCTTACGGGGCAAAACGCCGGGAGCACATACAACTTTTTTTCTTACCTTCGCCGGGAGGCTGAAAGTGGCCATACCTAAGTGTAATTACCTAAGTGTAGTTACAGGATGAGAGCTACGCTCATGGTGTCCCGTCTTCCCAGCACTCGTTATCATATAACGCTTTGAAACTAATGACGGTCTTGGCCTGCACCACCTTCTTACCTAACTTGTTCCAACCGTCTACCACTGTTTGCGAAAGTGAATTTTCTTATATTTCTTCGGCATCTGTGTTTAGCTAGTTTAAATCTATGACCTCTTGTTCCTAAAATTCCTGGTCTTAGGAAATCTTCCCTATCAATTTTATCAATATCAATTCCTGTTAATCGATTTTATAAATTCCTGTTATTATTTTGTATGTAGTGATCATACCACCTCTTTTTTCTGTCTTCTAGTTTTGGCATATTTAATGCCTCTAACCTCTCCTCGTAGCTCTTGCCCTTCAGTTCTGGGAGCCACTTAGTAGCATGTCTTTGCACCTTCTCCAGTTTGTTGATGTGCTTCTTAAGATATGGGCACCACACAACCGCTGCATATTCTAGCTTTGGCCTACCAAAAGTCGTGAACAATTTCCTTAGTATATCGCCATCCATGTATTGAAAAGCAATTCTGAAGTTAGAAAGCGTGGTATAGGCTCCTCGCACAATATTCTTTATGTGGTCCTCAGGTGATAGTTTTTATCTAGAATCACCCCTAGATCTATTTCTTTATCAGAACTCTTTAGAGATTTCTCATATAATATATAGGTTGTGTGGGGTCTATGTTCTCCTATTCCACATTCCATAACATGGCATTTATTAACATTAAATTACATTTGCCAAGTGGTGCTCCATATACTTATTTTGTCCAGGTCATCTTGAAGGGCATGACAATCATCTAAGTTTCTTATCCTTCCTATTATCTTAGCATCATCAGCAACCATGTTCATATAATTCTTTATACCAACTGGTAGATCATTTATGTAGACAATAAACATCACTGGTGCAAGAACTGAACCCTGCGGTACTCCACTTGTGACATTTCTCCAGTCCGATACATTGCCTCTGATCACTGCCCTCATTTTTCTATCAGTCAGAAAATTTTTCATCCATGTTAGAAGCTTACCTGTCACCCCTCCAATATTTTCCAGTTTCCAGAACATCGTTTTATGAGGAACTCTGTCGAAAGTCTTTTTTTTAGGTCCAGATAGATGCAGTCAACCCAACCATCTCTTTCCTGTAATATCTCTGTTGCTCGATCATAGAAACTGAGTAAATTCGATACACAGGATCTTCCAGATCGAAAACCGTACTGTCTGTCTGATATTATATCATATCGTGTGTGAGTGTGTGTGTGTGTGTGTGTGTGTGTGTGTGTGTGTGTGTGTGTGTGTGTGTGTGTGTGTGTGTGTGTGTGTGTGTGTGTGTGTGTGTGTGTGTGTGTGTGTGTGTGTGTGTGTGTGTGTGTGTGTGTGTGTGTGTGTGTGTGTGTGTGCGTGCGTGTGTGGAAAAAAAAATCAGTGGATTGACAGTTGAGAGGCGAGACCAACGAGCCAGAGCTCAACCCTTGCAAGCTCAAGGAGGTGAATACAACTAGGCGAGTTCATATTCTGTAAAGTGGTAATTTTCATCCGACAGGTAAATGAAAGCAGCACCATACCTGTTGTATCACCCTGAAACTGAGCCCCCTAGAGAACACAAACAATAGATACAGTCCACTGCCCCATGAAGTAAGCAACAATATCCTAGTGGCCACCGGATATAACTTCTGTCACTGAAGACAGCGAAGTTTGTTGTTATGTTAGCAATTAGATCTTTATTTAAGGAGGTCAAAAAGTAAAAATACCTCATTTACCCCTCACTGTTCGTCTTGGAAATATAAATTCAGTAATTTTTTATCTCTCTTTAAAAGGGAGATTTCTAATTCCTGTGAATGACTTTATTGTCCTTCTCTTTACTAGTTTATTTGAATGTCTGTTCTCGCTGGCGACCACAATTAACCAGCATAATGGAAGTATGGCTAACAATGTCAAGATAACGCTTAAGAATGATATTCAATGATCATATTGACACACTTCTTGAAATATCTTCCGGTATTCGGTTTGCTTCATTCCATACATTTATGCAGACTGCATTTTTTTTAATTAAGATCCTTATTAATAACAATTCCCAGATATTTTTCATATTCAGAAAATGCAGTTCAAACATTGGCCAGATAATTTAACTGCACTTCTTTCACTGCCAATCTTTTGTCCATTCAAAACGCATATATTATCGTTTTGAAGCGATATTGAGTCTTCATCTGAATGTACTTCCATCCCTAATTATGCATCATCTGTAAAATTTGCAAACGTTGCTGTTCAATCATGTGTTTAATCATTTATATTTATGGTAAAAACACAGGTCTCAAGTGAGAGCCTTGATACACAACACTTAGAAAAGGTTCCCACTGGGACCTTTCTCTCTATATGCTAACTGGTCTTTTTTATATAAATACTACCTAATCCAAATTAAGATCAATTAATTTAAGAGCAATCCATCTGTTGTCACCTAAGATATTTTGGAAATGAATAAGAGAGAGTCCACAATAAGTGGCCCCAATAAAACCATGTTCTGTAAGATCTAATGACACTTGTGGTTATCGATGTAGGAAATATTCTTACACTAGTATTTTCACAAATTTTAATGTAAATTGTAGCCTTAATCCACAACAGCTTTACAATTTACCGTAAGACAAAATTAACTCAGTCCTGATATTACAGCTCAACACTACATCCTGACTCCACTACACGCTTATAAAATAATACCATAATCTATTATAACTTCTCGACAGCATCACATAAACTCAATCCAATATCAATTACAACTTCATATAAAATTTACCTAATATTTATTGCAGCTTCACATATTCTCAACTGAAACTGCATCACAGTTGTATGTAGACTCAACTATAATTCCAGTACAGAGTAATATATAATCCATTCCATCTCCACTACATGTTCCCATAAACAGCACCTTAATTCTATTACAGCTTCAGATAAACTCTTATCTAAGTTTATTATCTCTTAACATAATTAGCACAAATATTCAAAGTTAACTTTATTAAACACATGCATAAATAATAAAAAACAGCTAATATCTTGAAAAATAACAAATTAAAACATTGGTAACTATAAGATAACTATGGTTAATAGCTATCAAACATTCATATTTTCTACAGGGAAACCAATAAATAGATTGATCTCCATTAGTTGCGGAGAATCTTGGCCGAAACACCACCTCTCCGCACCAGACTATAATTCTCCCTAACTAAAAATATGAGCTTGTATGCAGTATTTATCGCTGCAATTTTTCAGTGCCAGAGTCAGCTCTGGCATCATCATTTATGAAGAAGTTTTAGAGTTTGTTAATATATCTTTTGGTCTCTGTGCTTGTCTGGTTGTTGGCACTGCTTCAGTGATTGTTGGCTCTGCTTCAGTGACAGTTGGCTCTGCTTCAGTGACTGTTGGCTCTGCTTCAGTGACAGTTGGCTCTGCTTCAGTGACAGTTGGCTCTGCTTCAGTGACAGTTGGCTCTGCTTCAGTGACTGTTGGTCTTGCTTCAGTGACAGTTGGCTCTGCTTCAGTGACTGTTGGCTCTGGTTCAGTGACTGTTGGCTCTGCTTCAGTGACAGTTGGCTCTGCTTCAGTGACAGTTGGCTCTGCTTCAGTGACAGTTGGTTCTGCTTTAGTGACAGTTGGCTCTGCTTCAGTGACAGTTGGCACTGCTTCAGTGACAGTTGGCTCTGCTTCAGTGACAGTTGGCTCTGCTTCAGTGACAGTTGGCTCTGCTTCAGTGACAGTTGGCTCTGCTTCAGTGATTGTTGGCTCTGCTTCAGTGACTGTTGATCTTGCTTCAGTGACAGTTGGCACTGCTTCAGTGACTGTTGGTCTTGCTTCAGTGACAGTTGGCTCTGCTTCAGTGACTGTTGGCTCTGCTTCAGTGACAGTTGGCTCTGCTTCAGTGACAGTTGGCTCTGCTTCAGTGACAGTTGGCTCTGCTTCAGTGACAGTTGGCTCTGCTTCAGTGACAGTTGGCTCTGCTTCAGTGACAGTTGGCTCTGCTTCAGTGACAGTTGGCTCTGCTTCAGTGACAGTTGGCTCTTGGAGAATGGTCCAAGACGGACCGAAACGTCGTCGTCCCTTTACCTTCTAGTGTGTGGTCTGGTCAAACTACTTCAGCCGCGTTATTGTGACTCATCGCCTGCATCTGCTTGTCTATCCAAAGTCGGAGGCCAGACGCTTGGGCGCTAGTCTGAACTAAATTTACAGGAAGAATAGTCTATGGTACGGGCTGAACATAAGCTGGTTGAGGTCGCAATAACAGCAACGAGCCAGCGTCACATTTTTCTAGCACCTAGTACTAGGTGAGCAATAGGTGAGTACATTCAGACTCGTCAGGACTTTTTTGGGCCCTGTTTGCACGTTATACAGCAATATATATTCAAAACAAATATTTAAAAAAATCATATATAGCGATTTATACCATTATTCAATGGTCTTGGGAAAATGGTCAGAAATGTCATGTTATCTATCATTTACCCATCATCGCATAACAGATAATCCCTCAACAGCTCCCGAAAGCCCAGCCACTTTCTCAACGTAAATTGTGTACCTATTCTCTATTTTAATATTTCAGAATACTAAGCTCCTCATACGAGTGTACATCTTCATACCAACCAATGGTAGGATACTTTTAATTATATATATATATATATATATATATATAGTCAAACACTCCAAGTCAAACACTTCTTCGAATTCCTCTGAAGTTGGACTAGTGCCCAAACTCAACAGGCATTTCCCCTCTGAATTGCAACACAGAGGCGCTGGAACAAGAAACTTTTTGCTCTCTGGTCTTTTGTAGCGCTGATCAATTTGTCCCCCAATTCCTTCAGGAACTTCAATGCACATTTTCCCCACGAACCGAGGGTCTCCGAGCCGATCGGAACAAAGCTGTAGCAGTGTGCTAGACCTCTGTATTTAATAATTTTCTGCGATTCCCTGAAAGAAGCAGCACCACCGCTTTCACGTGTGCTGTAGTGGAATATATATATATATATATATATATATATATATATATATATATATATATATATATATATATATATATATATATATATATATATATATATAGTGACAAGGATATAGTGACAAACCACAAGGTCTCCTCTGAATACTTTTTATTTTCTTCTCCTAGGCTATGGGTCCCCACATTGGCACCAGAGGTGGTACCCTCACAAACCTATATATATATATATATATATATATATATATATATATATATATATATATATATATATATATATATATATATATATATATATATATAAAATATATATATATATATATAGGGTTGTGTGTGTGTGTGTTCTTGGAGCGCTCACGTCAAGCAGGACCTTGACTTGTATTTGGAGAATTCATTTGTAGTTGCTCAATGATAGCTGTGTGACTGTTGCCTTAGGCCTGTTAAAGACTCCCTCCTGGAGGACATCAGAAAAATCCAGGAACAAGGTGCAGTTTTAGGCCTCACCGTCTCCGGTGAGGGCCTTACAGTCTCCGTGGTGTAGTGGTAAGACACTCGCCTGGCGTTCCGCGAGCGCTATGTCATGGGTTCGTATCCTGGCCGGGGAGGATTTACTGGGCGCAATTCCTTAACTGTAGCCTCTGTTTAACGCAACAGTAAAATGTGTACTTGGATGAAAAAACGATTCTTCGCGGCAGGGGATCGTATTCCAGGGTCCTGCCCGAAACGCTACGCGTACTAGTGGCTGTACAAGAATGTAACAACTCTTGTATATATCTAAAAAAAAAAAAAAAAAAAAAAAAAAAAAAAAAAAAAAAAAAAAAAAAAAAAAAAAAATGTGAAATAATATGTTCCAACCAGGGCATCGTAGAGAGAATAGAGGGTCTTCTGCCAAATATCCATAAAACTAAACCTGAAGACAGCACACTCCTAGGAGCTCCCCTGGGGTTGAAAGCCATCGATGAGGTCCTTGATAAGAAAATCGCCGACCTTAAGAGGATGGATGGGAGGATTGAGGATATTGATGCTCATGATGCACTCTACCTCATCACCAGATGTCTGTCCCTCCCCAGGTTAACCTACTTTCTGAGGTGTTCACCATCTTACAGTAGCCAAAAACTAAGTGAGTATGACCGGTTACTGAAATCAATGCTAGAAAAAGCCCTTAACCTCTCTCTCGATGACCTACAGTGGAAACAAGCCTCTCTTCCCGTAAGACTTGGGGGCCTCGGAGTTCGAACAGCAACGCAAATCGCTGTTCCAGCCTTCCTGTCCTCCTTATCAGCATCCGACGACCTTGTGAAGGAAATTCTACCTGCCCACTTACATCAGCTGGCAGGTGTACATGATCCCAATTTTACACGCTGTGCCACAGAGTGGGCCTCTCGTGCAGGCCAATCACCTCAACCACCATCCCCAAAAGCCCACAAGCAATCCAGCTGGGATGGCCCCATTGTAGACCAAGTTGCTGCAGAGTGCCTGGGTGCTGCAACAACACAACACGACATTGCTCGCCTCACAGCAGTAGCAGCACCACATGCAGGGGATTTCCTGTTAGCAACCCCAATGTCGGCAACTGGCACGCGTCTCACACCACACGCCCTCCGAATTGCTGTGGCCCTCCGCCTTGCTGCCCCAATCCACACCAGATATAGGTGTATTTGCGGCGAGGTGGTGGCTGACAGGTACGGCCACCATGGCCTACTCTGCCAAAGCACAGGGGGATGGCACTCGAGGCACAGTGAAGTTAACGACATCATCAAGAGGAGCCTCACCACAGCTGGATGCCCAGCTGAAAGAGAGCCCCGTTACCTAACGCCCCGTAACTCTGATGCTCCTATTGGTCGCCCGGATGGTATCACAGTGAACCCCTGGAAGAATGGCAAGCAGTTGGTATGGGACTACACGTGCGTATCAACCCTGGCTAACACCTACATTAACCTCAGTGTTGCACAACCAGGTGGCGCTGCCACCCACAGGGAAGCAGCCAAATCCCGTAAGTATAGAGAACTGGATCACCACTACAATTTTGTCCCCATTGCTTCTGAGACACTCGGCGCCTGGGGTAAAAGTGCTACCAGTTTTTTGAAGGAACTGGGTTCTAGGCTCATTGAAACAACAAGGGACCCAAGAGCTGCAAGCTTTCTTTTCCAGCGCCTCAGTGTGGCGATACAGAGGGGAAATGCGCACTGCATCCAGGGTTCCTGCCCGCCATCTGAGGAGCTGGAGGAACTCGACAACTTATGATAACCATCTTTGTAACCCATATGTAACTCCTTTTTTGTAACAAAGTTCAAATAAAGTAAATATATATGTGTACATACAAAAGAATGGGGGTGGTAGGAGAAGATAATATTAGTGATCAGTGAGAAACCACAAGGTCTCCTCTGAATACTTTTTATTTTCTTCTCCGAGGCTATGGGTCCCCACATTGGCACCAGAGGTATATATATATATATATATATATATATATATATATATATATATATATATATATATATATATATATATATATATATATATGCAAGGAGATAAATTGGGTTTACGAGAGTACATAGCATTTATGTTTTTACATTCTTGTAAAGCCATTAGCACGCATACTGTTTCGGACATGTCGTTAATCTGACATAATTTTAAGTAGGTAATAAGAGAGAGGGGGAGAGGGAGAGAGAGAGAGAGAGAGAGAGAGAGAGAGAGAGAGAGAGAGAGAGAGAGAGAGAGAGAGAGAGAGAGAGAGAGAGAGAGAGAGAGAGAGAGAGAGAGAGAGAGAGAGAGAGAGAGTGTGAGAGAGAGCGAGAGAGGCAGGCAGGCAGGCAGGGCCAGATAGAGATAGCAATAGAAAGTTGACTGATTAATTGATTGATACATGGATGGATAGATGTACTGATGGATTGACAGATGGACAGATATATGGACAGATAGATGAATAAATAAATGGATATATATGTGGATTGGTAGATAGTTGTATAGACTGATGAATAGAGGGATGGACAGATGGGTTGATAGATAGATGGATAAATGCTGGCTAGAAGGAGAGATGGATAAACAAGTCGAAAGATAGAAGGAACGGTTGATTGACAGATGGATGGATGGACGGATAGATAGAAGGATAGATCATGGATAGATAGATAGATGGACAGATGGGTGATAAGAGGGATCGCTGAGTAGATGGTTTGTGAGTAGATGTGTGAGCTGATTGATAGATAAGTGGCTAGATGGATGGATAGAAACATAGAAGTATAGGAACACGGATAAACTAATGTATGGATAAATTAATATGTGGATAAATTATTATATGGAAAAATTAATGGACTTATGGATACATAGATAAATGAATAGATATATGACAGGCGGATAGATAGATGGACAGTTTGTGAGATTAATGGGTAGATATATGAATATATGCAGAAATATATAAAGAAATATAGATATATCGATAGATAGATAATAATTAATGAAAACATATGCACATTCTTTTGTTTAATTAAATAGCCTCGTCATCAGTGCTAGAAAAAAAGTTCAAATATCTAGTTATGACTAATTTGAAAAATTTTAACCGTGAAGGAAAAAATATATAAGAAAATGACCTGAGCACTTTCGTGTTAATTAACACGTCTTCAAAAGTACAATCATTAAAATAAAACCACTTGTATATATATAGGCTGGAATGGGATCTATTAGGTGAAAAAAATACATTTTTAATATTGGAAACAGAAACTGCAGAGGGCCAAATGACGAATCCATGTGAGAAACTTGCTTGAATTGGTCACGTATCAGCGATATGGTAGTTAGCACTTTATATAACTAGGACATGGATCACCTAACACCTTCGTACCAAAGTTGCACTAGAGAGATGACCTAAAGTTTCAGTTGGACAGCATCTGCGTATGTCTGAAATCCCCTCCATTTTGTGGGTGTAGGTGACTTAGTAACAAACACATGTCCATTTACGAGGCGAGTTAAGACCTTGTGATTCTATTGTCATTATGAGAGTCTCTACTCAGAACTGGTGTGAATGTGCTTACCTGAAATGAATTATGAAAGTTGTTCTTTCACAGAGCAACTTTCTTTTGGAAAGTTGCGCTGTGAAAGTAATTTCTTTTGTGAAAGTTGCTCTTTGTTTTGAAAAGTATTTACACTATCGAGTAATTACTTTCCAAAGAATTTGATAATTAACATACTCATGAAGACCCTGCAGCAAGGCTTGTTTACAAGCCCAGTGAAGATCTTCGTGTTCTGGGAAACTCTACAGCATACTGTGCTTTGGTAGCCCCCTGCAGCATGTTGTTCCCTGGTAGCCCCTGCATTATGTTGTTCCCTGGTAGCCCCTGCAGCATGTTGTTCCCTGGTAGCCCCTGCAGCATGTTGTTCCCTGGTAGCCCCTGAAGCATGTTGTTCCCTGGTAGCCCCAGCATTATGTTGTTCCCTGGTAGCCCCTGCAGCATGTTGTTCCCTGGTAGCCCCTGCAGCATGTTGTTCCCTGGTAGCCCCTGCAGCATGTTGTTCCCTGGTAGCCCCTGAAGCATGTTGTTCCCTGGTAGCCCCTGCAGCATGTTGTTCCCTGGTAGCCCCTGCAGCATGTTGTTCCCTGGTAGCCCCTGAAGCATGTTGTTCCCTGGTAGCCCCAGCAGCATGTTGTTCCCTGGTAGCCCCTGAAGCATGTTGTTCCCTGGTAGCCCCTGAAGCATGTTGTTCCCTGGTAGCCCCAGCAGCATGTTGTTCCCTGGTAGCCCCTGCAGCATGTTGTTCCCTGGTAGCCCCAGCAGCATGTTGTTCCCTGGTAGCCCCTGAAGCATGTTGTTCCCTGGTAGCCCCTGAAGCATGTTGTTCCCTGGTAGCCCCTGAAGCATGTTGTTCCCTGGTAGCCCCAGCAGCAAGTCGTTCCCTGGTAGCCCCTGAAGCATGTTGTTCCCTGGTAGCTCCTGCAGCAAGTCGTTCCCTGGTAGCCCCTGAAGCATGTTGTTCCTTGGTAGCCCCTGCAGCATGTTGTTCCCTGGTAGCTCCTGCAGCATGTTGTTCCCTGGTAGCCCCAGCAGCATGTTGTTCTCTGGTAGCCCCTGCGGCATGTTGTTCCCTGGTAGCCCCTGCGGCATGTTGTTCCCTGGTAGCCCCTGAAGCATGTTGTTCCCTGGTAGCCCCTGAAGCATGTTGTTCCCTGGTAGCCCCTGCGGCATGTTGTTCCCTGGTAGCCCCTGCGGCATGTTGTTCCCTGGTAGCCCCTGCGGCATGTCGTTCCCTGGTAGCCCCTGCGGCATGTTGTTCCCTGGTAGCCCCTGCAGCATGCTGTTCCCTGGTAGCCCCTGCAGCATGTTGTTCCCTGGTAGCCCCTGAAGCATGCTGTTCCCTGGTAGCCCCTGCAGCATGTTGTTCCCTGGTAGCCCCTGCAGCATGCTGTTCCCTGGTAGCCCCTGCGGCATGTTGTTCCCTGGTAGCCCCTGAAGCATGCTGTTCCCTGGTAGCCCCTGCAGCATGTTGTTCCTTGGTAGCCCCTGCAGCATGTTGTTCCCTGGTAGCCCCTGCAGCATGTTGTTCCCTGGTAGCCCCTGCAGCATGTTGTTCCCTGGTAGCCCCTGAAGCATGTTGTTCCCTGGTAGCCCCTGCAGCATGTTGTTCCCTGGTAGCCCCTGCAGCATGTTGTTCCCTGGTAGCCCCTGCAGCATGATGTTCCCTGGTAGCCCCTGCAGCATGTTGTTCCCTGGTAGCTCCTGCAGCATGTTGTTCCCTGGTAGCCCCTGCAGCATGTTGTTCCCTGGTAGCCCCTGCAGCATGTTGTTCCCTGGTAGCCCCTGAAGCATGTTGTTCCCTGGTAGCCCCTGCAGCATGTTGTTCCCTGGTAGCCCCTGCAGCATGTTGTTCCCTGGTAGCCCCTGAAGCATGTTGTTCCCTGGTAGCCCCTGCCGCATGTTGTTCCCTGGTAGCCCCTGCAGCATGTTGTTCCCTGGTAGCTCCTGAAGCATGTTGTTCCCTGGTAGCCCCTGAAGCATGTTGTTCCCTGGTAGCCCCTGAAGCATGTTGTTCCTTGGTAGCCCCTGCAGCATGTTGTTCCCTGGTAGCTCCTGCAGCATGTTGTTCCCTGGTAGCCCCTGCAGCATGTTGTTCCCTGGTAGCCCCTGCAGCATGTTGTTCCCTGGTAGCCCCTGAAGCATGTTGTTCCCTGGTAGCCCCTGAAGCATGTTGTTCCCTGGTAGCCCCAGCAGCATGTTGTTCCCTGGTAGCCCCTGCAGCATGTTGTTCCCTGGTAGCCCCTGAAGCATGTTGTTCCCTGGTAGCCCCTGAAGCATGTTGTTCCCTGGTAGCCCCAGCGGCATGTCGTTCCCTGGTAGCTCCTGCAGCATGTTGTTCCCTGGTAGCCCCTGCAGCATGCTGTTCCCTGGTAGCCCCTGCAGCATGTTGTTCCCTGGTAGCCCCTGCAGCATGTTGTTCCCTGGTAGCCCCTGCAGCATGCTGTTCCCTGGTAGCCCCTGAAGCAAGTTGTTCCCTGGTAGCCCCTGCAGCATGTTGTTCCCTAGTAGCCCCTGCAGCATGTTGTTCCCTGGTAGCCCCTGCAGCATGTTGTTCCCTGGTAGCCCCTGAAGCATGTTGTTCCCTGGTAGCCCCAGCAGCATGTTGTTCCCTGGTAGCCCCTGCAGCATGTTGTTCCCTGGTAGCCCCTGAAGCATGTTGTTCCCTGGTAGCCCCTGCAGCATGTTGTTCCCTGGTAGCCCCTGAAGCATGTTGTTCCCTGGTAGCCCCTGCAGCATGTTGTTCCCTGGTAGCCCCGGCAGCATGTTGTTCCCTGGTAGCCCCTGCAGCATGTTGTTCCCTGGTAGCCCCAGCAGCATGTTGTTCCCTGGTAGCCCCTGCAGCATGTTGTTCCCTGGTAGCCCCTGCAGCATGTTGTTCCCTGGTAGCCCCTGCAGCATGTTGTTCCCTGGTAGCCCCTGCAGCATGTTGTTCCCTGGTAGCCCCTGCACCATGCTGTTCCCTGGTAGCCCCGGCAGCATGTTGCTCCCTGGTAGCCTATGCAGCATGCTGTTCCCTGGTAGCTCCTGCAGCATGTTGTTCCCTGGTAGCCCCTGCAGCATGTTGTTCCCTGGTAGCTCCTGCAGCATGCTGTTCCCTGGTAGCTCTTGCAACATGTTGTTCTTTGGAATGACTTGCATCATGTCGTGCTCTGTGAGCCCTATGCAGCATATCTTTCTCTTGTAGTCCCTGCATTTGGTCGTGCTCTTGTAGCCCCTGCAGTAGGTCGTGCTCAAATATTCCATTCAGTTGGTCGCTCTCTTGTAACCCTTGCAGTAGGTCGTGTTCTGGTAGCCCCCTGCAGTTCGTCGTGATCTGGTAGCCCCCGCAGAAGGTCGTGCTCTGGTAGCCATTGCAGTAGGTCGTACTGTGGTTGCACTGCAGTAGGTCGTGCTCTCGTAGTCTCTGCAGTAGGTCGTGCTCTGGTGATCCTTGGTGTAGGTCGTTCTCTGGTAGCCCCTGCAGTTGTTCGTGCTGTGATAGCCACTGCAGTTGGTCGTACTCTAGTATCCCGTGCAGTAGGTTGTGCTCTTGTAGACCCTGGCGTTGGTCGTGCTCTGGTAGTTCCTGAAGTAGGTCGTGCTGTTGTAACTCCCTGCAGTTGGTCGTACTTTGGTATCCCTTGCAGTAGGTCGTGCTGTGGTTGACCCTGAAATAGGTCGTGCTCTGATAGCCCTGCAGTTGGTCGTGCTCTGGTAGTCACAGCAGTTGGTCGTGCTCTGGTAGTCACAGCAGTTGGTCGTGCTCTGGTAGTCACAGCAGTTGGTCGTGCTCTGGTAGTCACAGCAGTTGGTCGTGCTCTGGTAGTCACAGCAGTTGGTCGTGCTCTGGTAGTCACAGCAGTTGGTCGTGCTCTGGTAGTCACAGCAGTTGGTCGTGCTCTGGTAGTCACAGCAGTTGGTCGTGCTCTGGTAGTCACAGCAGTTGGTCGTGCTCTGGTAGTCACAGCAGGTGGTCGTGATCTGGTAGTCACAGCAGTTGGTCGTGCTCTGGTAGTCACAGCAGTTGGTCGTGCTCTGGTAGTCACAGCAGTTGGTCGTGATCTGGTAGTCACAGCAGTTGGTCGTGATCTGGTAGTCACAGCAGTTGGTCGTGCTCTGGTAGTCCCTCCATCAGGTCGTGCACCTTTTTTGTATTATTATTATTATTTTCCTCCATAGTCATGGCTACACATTAACAATGGTAACCAGCATAAATACATTGTTTTTGTCCTTCATGGACAGGGTTAGACATTTGGTAAACATATAGTTCATGGATTTATTAAACAATCAATCACAGAAGGTGATTGCAGTGCTTTTTAAACGCTAGGCTAAATTACATACGTAAATACATAGATACACAGATTTACGTATGCCCTACATAAAGTGTTCGATGTGTTAATTACATAGTGTCATTAATGTGCATTTACATAGGTAAAATGTAATTCTGATCAGCTTCCACATATACTTTATACACATACATACATATACATACACACACATACTAAGCGATGTGATCTGGAAGTTCCTGCAATAGATCATATGTAAAGGTTTTGTAAAATAGTTTTGTGACACCCCACCAACATGGGTTCAGAGATGGTAAATCGTGCCTCACTAGTTTAATAGAATTCTATGACCAAGCAACAAAAATTAGGCAATAAATAGAAGGGTGGGCAGACTGCATTTCCTTGGACTGTCAGAAAGCCTTTGACACAGTACCCCATGAAAGGCTGTTAAAAAAGTAGGAGCAACAGGCAGGAGTAAAAGGTAAGGTGCTCCAGTGGACAAGGGAGTATCTAACCAACAGGAAACAGCGAGTAACTGTGAGGGGAGAGACATCAGAGTGGCGAGATGTCACCAGCGGAATCCCAAAGGGCTCTATACTTCTTCTTGAGGCTATCTTGTGATGATTTCGGGGCTTTTAGTGTCCCCGCGGCCCGGTCCTCGACCAGTCCTCCACCCCCAGGAAGCAGCCTGTGAGAGCTGACTAACACCCAGGTAACTATTTTACTGCTAGGTAACAGGGGTATAGGGTGAAAGAAACCCTACCCATTGTTTCTCGCCAGCACCCGGGATCGAACCCGGGACCACAGGATCACAAGTCCAGTGTGCTGTCGGCTCGGCTACCCGGCTTCCCTTGGATCCATCCTGTTTCTAATATATATAAATGATCTTCCAGAGGGTATAGACTCATTCCTCTCAATGTTTGCTGATGATGCAAAAGTTATGTGACGAATCAAGACAGATGAAGATAGACAGAGACTACAGGACGACCTGGACAGGCTGGAGGAATGGTCTAGAAAATGGCTACTAAAGTTACACTCAGGAAAGTGTAAAATAATGAAATTAGGCGAAGGGAGCAGAAGGCTGAACACAAGGTACCATCTGGGAGGTGAAATCCTGTAAAAGTCAAATAGAGAGAAAGATCTGGGGGTTGATATCCCACCGCACCTGTCCCCAGAGGCCCACATCAAAAGGATATCATCAGCGGCATATGCTAGGTTGGCCAACATAAGAACTGCCTTTAGAAGCGTGTGTAAGGAATCGTTCAGGACCCTGTATACCACTTATGTCAGACCAATCCTGGAATATGCAGCTCCTGCCTGGAGTCCATACCTAGTTAAACACAAGGCAAAGTTAGAAAAGATTCAGCAGTATACCACCAGACTTGTCCCGGAACTGTGAGGTATGAGCTACGAGGTAAGGCTGAAGGAGCTGAACCTCACGTCCCTGGAAAACAGAAGTGAAAGGGGAGACATGATAACCGCCTACAAAATTCTCAGGGGAATTGACAGGGTTATCTTGAGATGATTTCGTTTTTTTTTTTTGTTTTTAGTGTTCCCGCGGCCCGGTCCTCGACTAGGCCTCCACCCCCAGGAAGCAGCCCGTGACAGCTGACTAACACCCAGGTACCTATTTTACTGCTAGGTAACAGGGGCATAGGGTGAAAGAAACTCTGTCCATTGTTTCTCGCCGGCCCTGGGATCGAACCCAGGACCACAGGATCACAAGACCAGCGTGCTGTCCGCTCGGCCGATCGGCTCCCGAGCCGGTCGACAAAGTGGACTTTGTAGGGTGGACAAAGACAAACTCTTGAGAACGGGTGGAACATGAACAAGAGAACACAGGTGGACACTGAGTACCCAAATGAACCACAAAACCTAAAAATGAATTTTTTCAGTGTCAGAGTAGTTAGTAAATGGAATGCACTAGGAAGTGATGTGGTGGAGGCTGACTCCATACACAGTTTCAAATGTAGATATGATAGAGCGCAGTTGGCTCGGGAATTTGTACAACAGTTGATTGACAGTAGAGAGGCGGAACCAAAGAGACAAAGCTCAACCCCCGCAAGCACAAATAGGTGAGTACATATGTACATATACATATATACATACATATTTACACACACACATGTATACACATACATTTGTCTCTTTTACTCTGACAGGGTGAGATATCTGATAGGGAAACTAGTGTTCAATTAAGCACTTAATCACTGAAGGTGATTAAGGTGCTTTCACAAGCTCAGGTTATATAGTTACATCACATACATTCATTGTATAATTGATACATTACATGGTCAATCTTGCGTATAAGTCCAATATATCATCAAGTGTTCCAGTACTCATATAGCAGTTACAGAGTTCAGCATACCTTAGCCCAGGAGGGTGAAAGTCAGTCAATATGGGACATTCTTCAATATAATGTTCAAGGGAGTGCATGTTTTCTCTTTCACAAAGTTGACACATTGTGTACTCGACTTTTGGGTTTAGAGAAAGCTGCCAGATACGTCTATATCCCAGACGTATTCTGGCCACTATAACATCACATTGCCGAGTTCTTGTTCTATTAGTCCCATATGTGAATGTCTCCTCACGATATCTAAAATAATATTTAATGCTTCAGCTTTCAGGTCTTTGTGAATTTGTTAGGTTTGTGAGATTTTCATTAGATATTTGTTTAGGTATTCTCTTTGTCACTGCTAATGAAACACCCATATCACTTTCTACCACTGGTTTTCTGCAGGCTGTCTTTGCAAGCATATCAACAGTGTCATGCATTGAGATGCCAATATGTGATGGTATCCATAGGAATTTAATTTCAAATCTGTTTTCTTTAGCAGCTAAAACATTCATTCGAATATCATTGACTATTTTCTGGGTGTTACTATTATGTGCGTTCAATGCCAGGAGTGCACTTTGCGAGTCACAGTATATAAGTCCACTACCTTTGTCTTTTAAAAATTCAGTGGCAAGGTATTTGCCTACAAGTTTGGTTTGAGTTGTACTTGCCCAATCATTGACACGCTTCATTGCTGTATGCACGAGAGAAGATTGTTCAAATATATTACATGCGCAACCTGTACATCGTCTACTTTCTTCTACAGAACTGTCCATATAGCACTGATTCACATCGTTACCCATACCCTGAGTACTCTCAGTGACGCTTTTCAGTGTTAACTGTTTTAATAATGTAGAGTGTACACTATCTTTCTTGGGTGCATTTACAAAATCAACTGATAGATCCCAGTTATTCCATGGAGTAGTTGGTTGATTAATCGTTAATTGAGTTGAGTTGGGATTTAATATTTTGATGTAGTTGGTTACCTTGCAGAATCAAAATGCATAATTAGATTTCGCTTATCATCTATAGATCTCAGGTGAGTGTAGCATATTAGAAAGTTTAGCTTGAAACTTAATGTGTTGCTGAGATCTACTCAATGCCTTCACTATAAAAAACTGTGCAAATAGACAAAATTCTCTCACTTATGGAAGGTAATTTTAACGAAAACAGCGAGAAGGGAGTCTTCTGAGTTAATAAATGTCACCAAATGACTCCATACGCAGTTTCATAAGTAAATGTGCGAGCCCAATAGGTTTAGGAGTCTGTAAACCAGTTGTTTGATAGTTGAGAGGCGGGACCAAGAAGCCGAGTTTTTTATATGACTGACACACCCAATTTGTCACCTAGTGTGTCAGCACACGGTGTGTCAGTCACCCGGTATGTCAGTCACTCGGTGTGTCAGTCACCTGGTGTGTCAGTCACCTGGTGTGTCAGTCACCCGGTATGTCAGTCACTCGGTGTGTCAGTCACCTGGTATGTCAGTCACCTGGTGTGTCAGTCACCTGGTATGTCAGCACACGGTGTGTCAGTCACCTGGTGTGTCAGTCACCTGGTGTGTCAGTCACCTGGTATGTCAGCACACGGTGTGTCAGTCACCCGGTATGTCAGTCACTCGGTGTGTCAGTCACCCGGTATGTCAGTCACCTGGTGTGTCAGTCACCTGGTATGTCAGTCACTCGGTGTGTCAGTCACCTGGTGTGTCAGTCACCTGGTGTGTCAGTCACCTGGTGTGTCAGTCACCCGGTATGTCAGTCACTTGGTGTGTCAGTCACCTGGTGTGTCAGTCACTCGGTGTGTCAGTCACCTGGAGTGTCAGCACCTTGACTGTCAGTCACCTGGAGTGTCAGCACCTTGACTGTCAGTCATCTGGTGTGTCAGTCGCCTGGTGTGTCAGTCACCTGGTGTGTCAGTCACCTGGTGTGTCAGTCACCTGGTGTGTCAGTCACCGGGTGTGTCAGTCACCTGGTGTGTCAGTCACCCGGTGTGTCAGTCACCTGGTGTGTCAGTCACCCGGTGTGTCAGTCACCTGGTGTGTCAGTCACCCGGTGTGTCAGTCACCCGGTGTGTCAGTCACCTGGTGTGTCAGAAACCCGGTGTGTCAGTCACCCGGTGTGTCAGTTACCCGGTATGTCAGTCACTTGGTGTGTCAGAAACCCGGTGTGTCAGTCACCCGGTGTGTCAGTTACCCGGTGTGTCAGTCACCTGGTGTGTCAGAAACCCAGTGTGTCAGTCACCTGGTGTGTCAGTCACCCGGTGTGTCAGCCACCTGGTGTGTCAGTCACCCGGTGTGTCAGTCACCCGGTGTGTCAGTCACCCGGTGTGTCAGTCACCTCGTGTGTCAGTCACCTGGTGTGTCAGTCACCTGGTGTGTCAGTCACCCGGTGTGTCAGTCACCCGGTGTGTCAGTCACCTGGTGTGTCAGTCACCCGGTGTGTCAGTCACCCGGTGTGTCAGTCACCCGGTGTGTCAGTCACCTCGTGTGTCAGTCACCCGGTGTGTCAGTCACCCGGTGTGTCAGTCACCTGGTGTGTCAGTCACCCGGTGTGTCAGTCACCTGGTGTGTCAGTCACCCGGTGTGTCAGTCACCTGGTGTGTCAGAAACCCGGTGTGTCAGTCACCTGGTGTGTCAGTCACCTGGTGTGTCAGTCACCCGGTGTGTCAGTCACCCGGTGTGTCAGTCACCTGGTGTGTCAGTCACCTGGTGTGTCAGTCACCCGGTGTGTCAGTCACCCAATGTATCAGTCACCCGGTGTGTCAGTCACCTGGTGTGTCAGAAACCCGGTGTGTCAGTCACCTGGTGTGTCAGTCACCCGGTGTGTCAGTCACCCGGTGTGTCAGTCACCTGGTGTGTCAGAAACCCGGTGTGTCAGTCACCTGGTGTGTCAGTCACCTGGTGTGTCAGTCACCCGGTGTGTCAGTCACCCGGTGTGTCAGTCACCTGGTGTGTCAGAAACCCGGTGTGTCAGTCACCTGGTGTGTCAGTCACCCGGTGTGTCAGTCACCCAATGTATCAGTCACCCGGTGTGTCAGTCACCTGGTATGTCAGTTACCCGGTGTGCCAGTCACCCGGTGTGTCAGTCACCTGGTGTGTCAGTCACCTGGTGTGTCAGTCACCTGGTGTGTCAGTCACCTGGTGTGTCAGTCACCCGGTGTGTCAGTCACCTGGTGTGTCAGTCACCTGGTGTGTTAGTCGCCTGGTGTGTCAGTCACCCAATGTATCAGTCACCTGGTGTGTCAGTCACCTGGTGTGTCAGTCACCTGGTGTGTCAGTCACCCGGTGTGTCAGTCACCTGGTGTGTCAGTCACCTGGTGTGTCAGTCACCCGGTGTGTCAGTCACCCGATGTATCAGTCACCTGGTGTGTCAGTCACCTGGTGAGACAGTCCCTGGTGTGTTAGTCACCTGGTGAGACAGTCCCTGGTGTGTCAGTCACCTGGTGAGACAGTCCCTGGTGTGTTAGTCACCCGGTGTGTCAGTCACCCGGTGTGTCAGTCACCCGGTGTGTCAGTCACCCGGTGTGTCAGTCACCTCGTGTGTCAGTCACCCGGTGTGTCAGTCACCCGGTGTGTCAGTCACCTGGTGTGTCAGTCACCCGGTGTGTCAGTCACCTGGTGTGTCAGTCACCCGGTGTGTCAGTCACCTGGTGTGTCAGAAACCCGGTGTGTCAGTCACCTGGTGTGTCAGTCACCTGGTGTGTCAGTCACCCGGTGTGTCAGTCACCCGGTGTGTCAGTCACCTGGTGTGTCAGTCACCTGGTGTGTCAGTCACCCGGTGTGTCAGTCACCTGGTGTGTCAGAAACCCGGTGTGTCAGTCACCTGGTGTGTCAGTCACCTGGTGTGTCAGTCACCCGGTGTGTCAGTCACCCGGTGTGTCAGTCACCTGGTGTGTCAGTCACCTGGTGTGTCAGTCACCCGGTGTGTCAGTCACCCAATGTATCAGTCACCCGGTGTGTCAGTCACCTGGTGTGTCAGAAACCCGGTGTGTCAGTCACCTGGTGTGTCAGAAACCCGGTGTGTCAGTCACCTGGTGTGTCAGTCACCCGGTGTGTCAGTCACCCAATGTATCAGTCACCCGGTGTGTCAGTCACCTGGTATGTCAGTTACCCGGTGTGTCAGTCACCCGGTGTGTCAGTCACCTGGTGTGTCAGTCACCTGGTGTGTCAGTCACCTGGTGTGTCAGTCACCTGGTGTGTCAGTCACCCGGTGTGTCAGTCACCTGGTGTGTCAGTCACCTGGTGTGTTAGTCGCCTGGTGTGTCAGTCACCCAATGTATCAGTCACCTGGTGTGTCAGTCACCTGGTGTGTCAGTCACCTGGTGTGTCAGTCACCCGGTGTGTCAGTCACCTGGTGTGTCAGTCACCTGGTGTGTCAGTCACCCGGTGTGTCAGTCACCCGATGTATCAGTCACCTGGTGTGTCAGTCACCTGGTGAGACAGTCCCTGGTGTGTTAGTCACCTGGTGAGACAGTCCCTGGTGTGTCAGTCACCTGGTGAGACAGTCCCTGGTGTGTTAGTCACCCGGTGTGTCAGTCACCTGGTGTGTTAGTCACCTGGTGTGTCAGTCACCTGGTGAGACAGTCCCTGGTGTGTCAGTCACCTGGTGAGACAGTCCCTGGTGTGTTAGTCACCCGGTGTGTCAGTCACCTGGTGTGTCAGTCACCTGGTGTGTCAGTCACCTGGTGAGACAGTCCCTGGTGTGTTAGTCACCCGGTGTGTCAGTCACCCGGTGTGTCAGTCACCCAATGTATCAGTCACCCGGTGTGTCAGTCACCTGGTGTGTCAGAAACCCGGTGTGTCAGTCACCTGGTGTGTCAGTCACCCGGTGTGTCAGTCACCCGGTGTGTCAGTCACCTGGTGTGTCAGAAACCCGGTGTGTCAGTCACCTGGTGTGTCAGTCACCTGGTGTGTCAGTCACCCGGTGTGTCAGTCACCCGGTGTGTCAGTCACCTGGTGTGTCAGAAACCCGGTGTGTCAGTCACCTGGTGTGTCAGTCACCCGGTGTGTCAGTCACCCAATGTATCAGTCACCCGGTGTGTCAGTCACCTGGCATGTCAGTTACCCGGTGTGTCAGTCACCCGGTGTGTCAGTCACCTGGTGTGTCAGTCACCTGGTGTGTCAGTCACCTGGTGTGTCAGTCACCTGGTGTGTCAGTCACCCGGTGTGTCAGTCACCTGGTGTGTCAGTCACCTGGTGTGTTAGTCGCCTGGTGTGTCAGTCACCCAATGTATCAGTCACCTGGTGTGTCAGTCACCTGGTGTGTCAGTCACCTGGTGTGTCAGTCACCCGGTGTGTCAGTCACCTGGTGTGTCAGTCACCTGGTGTGTCAGTCACCCGGTGTGTCAGTCACCCGATGTATCAGTCACCTGGTGTGTCAGTCACCTGGTGAGACAGTCCCTGGTGTGTTAGTCACCTGGTGAGACAGTCCCTGGTGTGTCAGTCACCTGGTGAGACAGTCCCTGGTGTGTTAGTCACCCGGTGTGTCAGTCACCTGGTGTGTTAGTCACCTGGTGTGTCAGTCACCTGGTGAGACAGTCCCTGGTGTGTCAGTCACCTGGTGAGACAGTCCCTGGTGTGTTAGTCACCCGGTGTGTCAGTCACCTGGTGTGTCAGTCACCTGGTGTGTCAGTCACCTGGTGAGACAGTCCCTGGTGTGTTAGTCACCCGGTGTGTCAGTCACCCGGTGTGTCAGTCACCTGGTGTGTCAGTCACCTGGTGTGTCAGTCACCTGGTGAGACAGTCCCTGGTGTGTTAGTCATAATATTGCTGCTGATTTATTACTAGCAAATTAACTCAAAGAAAAGGAGATAGCAGTGAAATTCCTATTAGGAAAACAAGGATATCATAGCCATATGTCACTATTAAATTATCCAGCTAATAATATTGGGAATTCTTCTTAAACCATCCGCCTCTGGACTGTAAACATCATACAAACCTTTCCCTTGAATTAACTTCAACATCAGTTCTAAAATAAATTAAAAATGATCTCTCTTTCTACTTCATGATAAAACAACATCTGGAGTTGACACCGAATGCTTGAGTGAGAGAGGCAGACGCCATTAAATTTAATTCAAACAAAGTCTCGCATGGAGATCACTTGATGTTCCACAATTTTCCCTCTAGACGTAGTGTTATAGGATATAAGGAGCTCCCATCGTCAGCACGATCTTCGCCAACAATAAGGAAAGTGTTCAGTACATAATACCCCGTTATTCTAGTCATTCCTGGCCAGTAATGTCAGGTAGATTAGGGTATTCTGGTGAGAATGCATGCATGGCGATCTACCCAAACAGGGTAATTATTAAATAAATTTTATCTAATAAATTACAACTTTTCCCCCTGATACAACTGTCTTATATAGGTTACGATTAATATGGTGAATGCGCTTTTACAGATGAAATTGAAGCGGAAGAAGAATTAGTAACAATTACCTGTTACAACAAGAGTAACATGGGAAGACACAAGCGTCATCTACAAGGAGTATTAGTTTGTGTTATCATCTGCATCATATCTGGTTGTCGAGGACAAAAACTACCATACAGATAAGGCTTACCCCATTTTATTTACTAATCTTTGATATCTTAATATTGTAGTGAATGTCTACAAATCGATAATTTCGTTTAATTGACAGTATATATAAATAATAACCCCCCCCCCCAGCTTGTGTAGGGAATGATTTGTGTGAATTTAAATCATTCTATCCGCTCTAACATCATACAGATCGCTCTAACATCATACAGATCGCTCTAACATCATACAGATCGCTCTAACATCATACAGATCGCTCTAACATCATACAGATCGCTCTAACATCATACAGATCGCTCTAACATCATACAGATCGCTCTAACATCATACAGATCGCTCTAACATCATACAGATCGCTCTAACATCATACAGATCGCTCTAACATCATACAGATCGCTATCGAAATAAATCAATGTAGTAAATAAATTATTATATAAATTAGTAAATTTATTGAAATAGTATATAGTAAATAAATATATATTTATATATATTTACTAAATAGTATACACTTCGTCATGACAATTGCACTCCCAACATCGTCGTCATGACTATTACAATCCCAACATAGTCATCATTACTATTACACTCCCATCATAGTCATCATGACTATTACACTCCCATCATAGTCATCATGACTATTAAACCCCCAACATAGTCATCATGACTATTACACTCCCAACATCGCCATCATGACTATTACACTCCCAACATCGTCATCATGACTATTACACTCCCAACATAGTCATCATGACTATTACACTCCCAACATAGTCATCATGACTATTACACTCCCAACATAGTCATCATGACTATTACACTCCCAAAATAGTCATCATGACTATTACACTCCCAACATAGTCATCATTACTATAACACTCCCAACATAGTCATCATGACTATTACACTCCCAACATAGTCATCATGACTATTACACTCCCAAAATAGTCATCATGACTATTACACTCCCAACATAGTCATCATGACTATTACACTCCCAACATCGTCATCATGACTATTACACTCCCAACATAGTCATCATGACTACTACACTCCCAACATCGTCATCATGACTATTACTCTGCCAACGTCGTCATCATGACTATTACACTCCAAACATCGTCATCATGACTATTACACTCCCAACATAGTCATCATGACTATTACACTCCCAACATAGTCATCATGACTATTACACTCCCAACATCGTCATCATGACTATTACACTCCCAACATAGTCATCATGACTATTACACTCCCAACATAGTCATCATGACTATTACACTCCCAACATAGTCATCATGACTATTACACTCCCAAAATAGTCATCATGACTATTACACTCCCAACATAGTCATCATGACTATAACACTCCCAACATAGTTATGATGACTATTGCACTCCCAACATAGTCATCATTACTATTACACTCCCAACATAGTCATCATGACTATTACACTGCCATCATCGTCATCATGACTATTAAACCCCCAACATAGTCATCATGACTATTACACTCCCAACATCGTCATCAAGACTATTACACTCCCAACATCGTCATCATGACTATAACACTCCCAACATAGTCATCATGACTATTACACTCCCAACATCGTCATCTTGACTATTGCACTCCCAACATCGTCATCATGATTATTACACTCCCAACATCGTCATCATAACTATTTCACTCCCAACATAGTCATGATGACTATTACACTCCCAACATAGTCATCATTACTATTACACTCCCAACATAGTCATCATGACTATTACACTCCTTACATCGTCATCATGACTATTACACTCCCAACATCGTCATCATGACTATTACACTCCCAACATAGTCATCATGACTATTACACTGCCAACATAGTCATCATGACTATAACACTCCCAACATAGTCATCATGACTATTGCACTCCCAACATAGTCATCATTACTATTACACTCCCAACATAGTCATCATGACTATTACACTCCCAACATAGTCATCATGACTATTACACTCCTAACATCGTCATCATGACTATTAAACCCCCAACATAGTCATCATGACTATTACACTCCCAACATCGTCATCATGACTATTACACTCCCAACATCGCTATCATGACTATTACACTCCCAACATAGTCATCATGACTATTACACTCCTAACATCGTCATCATGACTATTACACTCCCAACATCGTCATCATGACTATTACACTCCCAACATAGTCATCATGACTATTGCACTCCCAACATAGTCATGATGACTATTACACTCCCAACATAGTCATCATGACTATTGCACTCCCAACATAGTCATCATGACCATTACACTCCCAACATAGTCATCATGACTATTACACTCCCAACATCGTCATCATGACTATTACACTCCCAACATCGCCATCATGACTATTACACTCCCAACATCGTCATCATGACTATTACACTCCCAACATAGTCATCATGACTATTACACTCCCAACATAGTCATCATGACTATTACACTCCCAACATAGTCATCATGACTATTACACTCCCAACATAGTCATCATGACTATTACACTCCCAAAATAGTCATCATGACTATTACACTCCCAACATAGTCAGCATGACTATAACACTCCCAACATAGTCATCATGACTATTACACTCCCAACATAGTCATCATGACTATTACACTCCCAAAATAGTCATCATGACTATTACACTCCCAACATAGTCATCATGACTATAACACTCCCAACATCGTCATCATGACTATTACACTCCCAACATAGTCATCATGACTATTACACTCCCAACATCGTCATCATGACTATTACACTCCTAACATCGTCATCATGACTATTAAACCCCCAACATAGTCATCATGACTATTACACTCCTAACATCGTCATCATGACTATTACACTCCCAACATCGTCATCATGACTATTACACTCCCAACATCGTCATCATAACTATTTCACTCCCAACATAGTCATCATGACTATTGCACTCCCAACATCGTCATCATAACTATTTCACTCCCAACATAGTCATCATGACTATTACACTCCCAACATAGTCATCATCACTATTATACTCCCATCATCGTCATCATGACTATTACACTCCCAACATCGTCATCATGACTATTATACTCCCAACATAGTCATCATGACTATTACACTCCCAACATAGTCATCATCACTATTATACTCCCATCATCGTCATCATGACTATTATACTCCCAACATAGTCATCATGACTATTACACTCTCAGCATAGTTATCATAAGTATTACACTCCGAACATAATCATGATGACTATTCCAACATGGAAATGCCTGATAATGATTCCCAGGATCATCATCGGTAAAATTAGTAAAAAAAAAAAAAACGATTATGTACTGTAGTTCGGGTAACATCATCACCACCACTACTTGCGGACTGTTCATGCGCGTGCCACCTCTTGGGTGGCTTAATCTTTATCAATGTTCACCACCACTATCATTTCCCCCCCCCCCCCCCCCTCACTCCCCGATGGTCACCATTTACACCATCACAACTAAAACCACTATTCCCACCCATAGCCTCGCACCATGACTGGTTAGTATTACTATATTGCCAGTTAACTATATTTTGTGTTATCTAGGATATAATTTTGGCTAGTAGTGCTGGATGGTATGGCCAAGTAGGAATCATAATAATTATACTCTCCAGTGACCAAGTAGATAGAGCGACAGGGTTCCAGTCCCTCCTAAGGCAGAAAAAATGAGGTGTCTTCCAGTGACAGTGTGCGTCTCCTCGGGCTCTCCCAGGGTGTTTGAAGTATACACAATGAGGCCTGGGGAGTGGGAGAGGTATGCTGCAGTTGAGCAGCAATACACAGTACTCGACGCACAGAAACAACTTGCTGCACTCGCCCTCGGCAAACGTCAGACAAAGGTGTCACAACGTAAAAATAAGGACAAAAAAAATGAAGTAAAAGAGCGCCGCCAGAGGATGGTGAGGATTACACTGGATAACGGGAAGGTTCCCCCACGCCACCCTCCTCCCACCCGCGCCATCGTCTCCCACTGAACACTGCGAGAATGCAGGATTTATATTATTTAATTTAATTTGTTTTAATTTTAAAGTGGACTGCTTTTTAATATTTACCCTCGTAGGTGTTTATCCATACACGTATCGAGGCTTTAACTGTACATATAGCTTATATAACAATTGGTGGTTATAAATAAACTACAGTATAATGTGTTAGTTTTATTGTAACCGTATAATGGGTTAGTGTAACTGGTAAAAAAGCCTGTTGGGGAAGCCAGAGCATGCAAGGTGTCTGTGGTGTCTTGTAGGTGGTACAGCTCTCATTGACTTCTCGTGGATAACAAGCTTACCTGCCAATAAGTTAGGCTATAACACTTGCACTAACATGTAAAGTACAAGTGAGACACATGAAATGAAAAGTGTAATAATAATAATGAGGCTTTCTCTTTGTTTTGGATTGATCTACTACATAACAACAATGAACTATCTAATATTCTCGGACTGGACGGTAGAGCGACGGTCTCGCTTCTTGCACTTCAGCGTTCAATCCCTGACCGTCCAAGAATGAGACCGGTACCGCCTTACACCATCAACAATGACCGCAGTACTGCCTTACACCATCAACAATGACCATTGTATGGCCTTACATCATCAACAATGACCTCTGTATGGTCTTACACCATCAACAATGACCTTTGTACTGCCTTACACCATCAACAATGACCACTGCACTGCCTTACACCATCAACAATGACCACTGTACTGCCTAATTCTTACTAATCATAACTCCCAGATCCCTTTCGCAATCCGACTTCGCAATCACAGCACCATCTAGCTCGTATCTTGTAACCCTATCATCATTACCTAACCTCAGAACTTTACATTTATCAGCATTAAACTGCATCTGCCAATCCTTTGACCATTTCAAAACCCTATCTAGATCAACTTGAAGTGATAGTGAGTCCTCCTCCGAATTAATTTCCCTACCGATTTTCGTATCATCGGCAAATTTGCAAATGTTGCTACTCAAACCTGAATCTAAATCATTTATATATATTATAAACAACAGAGGTCCCAGGACAGAGCCTTGAGGCACTCCACTTACAACATTTTCCCACTCTGACTTGATTCCATTTATACTAACTCTCTGTTTCCTTTGGTATAGCCATGCCCTAATCCAGCTTAATATAGCACCCCCAATACCATGAGACTCTATTTTTTTAATCAGTCTTTCATGTGGCACTGTATCAAAAGCTTTGCTAAAGTCAAGGTATACAACATCGCAATCCTTACCACTATCAACTGCCTCAACAATGCTAGAATAAAAAGATAACAAATTTGTTAAACATGAACGGCCATTTATAAAACCATGTTGCGACTCAATTATTAATTTATGTTTTTCAAGATGAAGACGAATTTTATTTGCTATTATAGATTCGAGTAACTTTCCCACAATAGACGTTAGGCTAATTGGTCGATAGTTAGACGCAAGTGATCTATCTCCTTTCTTAAAAACTGGTATCACATTAGCAACTTTCCAAAACTCTGGCACTCTGCCTGACTCTATTGATTTATTAAATATGGTTGACAGTGGGTCACAAAGCTCCTCTTTGCATTCTTTAAGCACCCTGGCAAACACTTCATCCGGCCCTGGGGATTTGTTTGGTTTGAGTTTTACTATTTGTTTAAGAACATCCTCCCTGGTAACTGCTAAACTCGTCAACCTGTCCTCGTCCCCACCCACATAGACTTGTTCGGCTGAAGGCATATTGTTAAGTTCCTCTTTAGTAAATACAGATACAAAATATTTATTAAAAATACTACTCATCTCTTCATCACTATCTGTTATTTGACCTGTCTCAGTTTTTAATGGACCTATCCTTTCCCTAGTCTTAGTACGATATAACTGAAAAAACCCTTTAGGATTTGTCTTTGCTTGCCCTGCTATGCGAACTTCATAGTTTCTTTTTGCTTTCCTTATCTCTTTTTTAACATTTCTAACCAGTTGTACGAATTCCTGTTCTAAAGTGACCTCCCCATTTTTAATCCTTTTGTACCAAGCTCTCTTTTTACCTATAAGGTTCTTCAAATTCTTTGTTATCCACTTTGGGTCATTAGTATACGATCTATTCAATTTGTATGGTATACTACGTTCCTGTGCTTTGTTTAGAATATTCTTAAATAAGTTATATATTGAATCCACATCGAAATCCCCATTTAAGTCACCTATCGCTGGGTTCATGTCTCGCTCCAAGACCGGCCCACACCCCATACCCAAGCCTTTCCAATCAATTTGACCCAAAAAATTTCTTAGGCTATTAAAATCAGCTTTTCGAAAATCTGGCACTTTAACAGAATTTTCTCCTACTGGTCTATTCCATTCTATGCTAAATCTGATTTCTTTGTGATCACTGCTCCCTAGCTCACTCCCTATTTCGATGTCATTAATTTGCGTTTCCCTGTTAGTTAACACTAAATCTAAAATATTATTTTCCCGTGTTGGTTCCTTAATGTGTTGCGTAAGAAAGCAATCGTCAATTAATTCTAGAAAATCTTCTGCTTCACTATTCCCTGTTTTGTTCAACCAGTTTATTCCGCTAAAATTAAAGTCACCCATGACATAAATACTGTTAGATCTAGATGCTCTAGATATTTCATCCCATAGATGCTTTGCTTCCATTCTGTCTAAATTTGGTGGCCTATATATTACTCCTATTATAATATTATTAGCTTTTTCGTTTAATTCAATCCAAATAGTTTCTGTGTGTGGCTCTGTTTTGATTCCCTCTTTGAGACTACATTTCAAATTGTCCCTAACATATATGGCTACTCCACCTCCTCGTCTAATATATCTATCTGTGTGAAATAGTTTAAATCCATATATTTGATATTCAGCTAATAGTTCTCTATTTTCTACATTCATCCACGTTTCGGTAAGTGCAATAATATCTATTTTTTCTGTGCAGACAAGAGCATTTAATTCGTTAATTTTATTTCTTAGACTTCTACTGTTAGTGTAATATACCCTAAGTGAATTGTTATTTTGCGGACCTTCTCTTTCCCTGATCGTTTTGCCAATTACTTTCTCCCACAAACACATACTTTTATTACCTCCTTCCTCCAAATCAATTCCCATACCTCTATCTACTAACAGTTTAAACCCAAACAAACACCTCTAACCACTCCTTCCAACGAGTTCGCAACAGCAACAACCCCAGCTCTCGATAGATGCACCCCATCACGAGCATACATTTCATTTCTTCCATAGAAGTGTTCCCAGTTGTCTATAAAAGATATTGCATTTGATTTGCAATATCTTTCCAGCCGGCAATTGACACCAAGTGCCCTCGATATCCATTCATTTCCCACTCCCTTTCTTGGAAGAATGCCACATATGATCGGGATTCCTCCCTTGCTCCTAACTAATTCTATGGCTGTTTTATACCTCTGAATCAGTTCCTCACTCCTAACTCGACCAACATCATTTCCTCCCACGCTAATGCAAATAATGGGATTGTTCCCATTACCAGCCATAATATCATTCATGTTGTTTATAATATCACCAATGCCAGCTCCGGGATAGCAAACCCTTAACCTGTTCCCCCTATCTCTAGCACAAAACGTTCTATCCAAATACCTTATCTGGGAATCTCCCACAACTAATGTTTGCTTAGGTACTTCCTTTACTTTCTGAGGGGCCTGCGCTTCCTTTCTCTTCGTTGCTTTCCCTTTTGCGCGATCCACAGTCTCTCCACAGCACTCGTCCTCCAAAACGTCAAATGAATTTGAAGTTGCTATGGCGTTTGAAGGCGGCTTTATCAAAGTCTTCTTAAGGCCCCTGTCTTTCGCAACTCTCCAAGACGAGGTCCCTTTACTGCTGGTCTCCTCCTTCGTTACTTCTCGTTGTTTTTCAAGCTGACGCACCTCCTCCCGCAGAGAGTCCAACTCTGTCCTCAGGGCTCCCACTAGAGTCACCAGGTCCTTCACTACAACTTCCATATTGCTATGATAATATAACAACACTCAGGAGCTCCGGTTAACACAACCTCTCACTGTGACTTCACCTGACCGACTGGTCAGGTGAAGTTAGACTTGCGTCTAACTATCGACCAATTAGCCTAACGTCTATTGTGGGAAAGTTACTCGAATCTATAATAGCAAATAAAATTCGTCTTCATCTTGAAAAACATAAGTTAATAATTGAGTCGCAACATGGTTTTATAGATGGCCGTTCATGTCTAACAAATTTGTTATCTTTTTATTCTAGCATAGTTGAGGCAGTTGATAGTGGTAAGGATTGTGATGTTGTGTATTTTGAGTTTAGCAAAGCTTTTGATACAGTGCCACATGAAAGACTAATTAAAAAGATAGAACATAAGAACATAAGAACAAAGGTAACTGCAGAAGGCCTATTGGCCCATACGAGGCAGCTCCTATTCTATAACCACCCAATCCCACTCATATACTTGCCCAACCCGCGCTTGAAACAATCGAGGGACCCCACCTCCACCACGTTACGCGGCAATTGGTTCCACAAATCAACAACCCTGTTACTGAACCAGTATTTACCCAAGTCTTTCCTAAATCTAAACTTATCCAATTTATACCCATTGTTTCGTGTTCTGTCCTGTGTTGATACTTTTAATACCCTATTAATATCTCCCTTGTTATGTCCATTCACCCACTTGTAAACCTCTATCATGTCGCCCCTAACTCTTCGCCTTTCCAGTGAATGCAACTTAAGCTTTGTTAATCTTTCTTCATATGAAAGATTTCTAATTTGGGGAATTAACTTAGTCATCCTACGCTGGACACGTTCAAGTGAATTTATATCCATTCTATAATATGGCGACCAAAACTGAACTGCATAATCTAAATGGGGCCTAACTAGAGCAAGATATGCTCTTTGGATAACAAAGAATTTGAAGAACCTTATAGGTAAAAAGAGAGCTTGGTACAAAAGGATTAAAAATGGGGAGGTCACTTTAGAACAGGAATTCGTACAACTGGTTAGAAATGTTAAAAAAGAGATAAGGAAAGCAAAAAGAAACTATGAAGTTCGCATAGCAGGGCAAGCAAAGACAAATCCTAAAGGGTTTTTTCAGTTATATCGTACTAAGACTAGGGAAAGGATAGGTCCATTAAAAACTAAGACAGGTCAAATAACAGATAGTGATGAAGAGATGAGTAGTATTTTTAATAAATATTTTGTATCTGTATTTACTAAAGAGGAACTTAGCAATATGCCTTCAGCCGAACAAGTCTATGTGGGTGGGGACGAGGACAGGTTGACGAGTTTAGCAGTTACCAGGGAGGATGTTCTTAAACAAATAGTAAAACTCAAACCAAACAAATCCCCAGGGCCGGATGAAGTGTTTGCTAGGGTGCTTAAAGAATGCAAAGAGGAGCTTTGTGACCCACTGTCAACCATATTTAATAAATCAATAGAGTCAGGCAGAGTGCCAGAGTTTTGGAAAGTTGCTAATGTGATACCAGTTTTTAAGAAAGGAGATAGATCACTTGCGTCTAACTATCGACCAATTAGCCTAACGTCTATTGTGGGAAAGTTACTCGAATCTATAATAGCAAATAAAATTCGTCTTCATCTTGAAAAACATAAATTAATAATTGAGTCGCAACATGGTTTTATAAAAGGCCGTTCATGTTTAACAAATTTGTTATCTTTTTATTCTAGCATTGTTGAGGCAGTTGATAGTGGTAAGGATTGCGATGTTGTATACCTTGACTTTAGCAAAGCTTTTGATACAGTGCCACATGAAAGACTGATTAAAAAGATAGAGTCTCATGGTATTGGGGGTGCTATATTAAGCTGGATTAGGGCATGGCTATACCAAAGGAAACAGAGAGTTAGTATAAATGGAATCAAGTCAGAGTGGGAAAATGTTGTAAGTGGAGTGCCTCAAGGCTCTGTCCTGGGACCTCTGTTGTTTATAATATATATAAATGATTTAGATTCAGGTTTGAGTAGCAACATTTGCAAATTTGCCGATGATACGAAAATCGGTAGGGAAATTAATTCGGAGGAGGACTCACTATCACTTCAAGTTGATCTAGATAGGGTTTTGAAATGGTCAAAGGATTGGCAGATGCAGTTTAATGCTGATAAATGTAAAGTTCTGAGGTTAGGTAATGATGATAGAGTTACAAGATACGAGCTAGATGGTGTTGTGATTGCGAAGTCGGATTGCGAAAGGGATCTGGGAGTTATGATTAGTAAGAATTTAAAACAAAAGGATCAATGCATAAATGTTCGTAATAAGGCAAATCGGACACTTGGATTTATTAATCGCAGCGTTAGTAACAAGACACCTGGTGTGGTTCTCAAGCTATATCTTGCTCTAGTTAGGCCCCATTTAGATTATGCAGTTCAGTTTTGGTCGCCATATTATAGAATGGATATAAATTCACTTGAACGTGTCCAGCGTAGGATGACTAAGTTAATTCCCCAAATTAGAAATCTTTCATATGAAGAAAGATTAACAAAGCTTAAGTTGCATTCACTGGAAAGGCGAAGAGTTAGGGGTGACATGATAGAGGTTTACAAGTGGATGAATGGACATAACCGGGGGGATATTAATAGGGTATTAAAAGTATCAACACAGGACAGAACACGAAACAATGGATATAAATTGGATAAGTTTAGATTTAGGAAAGACTTGGGTAAATACTGGTTCAGTAACAGGGTTGTTGATTTGTGGAACCAATTGCCGCGTAACATTGTGGAGGTGGGGTCCCTCGATTGTTTCAAGCACGGGTTGGACAAGTATATGAGTGGGATTGGGTGGTTATAGAATAGGAGCTGCCTCGTATGGGCCAATAGGCCTTCTGCAGTTACCTTTGTTCTTATGTTCTTATGATATAGCTTGAGAACCACACCAGGTGTCTTGTTACTAACGCTGCGATTAATAAATCCAAGTGTCCGATTTGCCTTATTACGAACATTTATGCATTGATCCTTTTGTTTTAAATTCTTACAAATCATAACTCCCAGATCCCTTTCGCAATCCGACTTCGCAATCACAACACCATCTAGCTCGTATCTTGTAACTCTATCATCATTACCTAACCTCAGAACTTTACATTTATCAGCATTAAACTGCATCTGCCAATCCTTTGACCATTTCAAAACCCTATCTAGATCAACTTGAAGTGATAGTGAGTCCTCCTCCGAATTAATTTCCCTACCGATTTTCGTATCATCGGCAAATTTGCAAATGTTGCTACTCAAACCTGAATCTAAATCATTTATATATATTATAAACAACAGAGGTCCCAGGACAGAGCCTTGAGTCTATTGATTTATTAAATATGGTTGACAGTGGGTCACAAAGCTCCTCTTTGCATTCTTTAAGCACCCTGGCAAACACTTCATCCGGCCCTGGGGATTTGTTTGGTTTGAGTTTTACTATTTGTTTAAGAACATCCTCCCTGGTAACTGCTAAACTCATCAACTTGTCTTCGTCCCCACCCACATAGACTTGTTCAGCTGAAGGCATATTGTTAAGTTCCTCTTTAGTAAATACAGATACAAAATATTTATTAAAAATACTACTCATCTCTTCATCACTATCTGTTATTTGACCTGTCTCAGTTTTTAATGGACCTATCCTTTCCCTAGTCTTAGTACGATATAACTGAAAAAACCCTTTAGGATTTGTCTTTGCTTGCCCTGCTATGCGAACTTCATAGTTTCTTTTTGCTTTCCTTATCTCTTTTTTAACATTTCTAACCAGTTGTACGAATTCCTGTTCTAAAGTGACCTCCCCATTTTTAATCCTTTTGCACCAAGCTCTCTTTTTAACCTATAAGGTTCTTCAAATTCTTTGTTATCCACTTTGGGTCATTAGTATTCGATCTATTCAATTTGTATGGTATACTACGTTCCTGTGCTTATACTACGTAGAGGCTCATGGTATTGGGGGTGCTATATTAAGCTGGATTAGAGCATGGCTATACCAAAGGAAACAGAGAGTTAGTATAAATGGAGTCAAGTCAGAGTGGGAAAATGTTGTAAGTGGAGTGCCTCAAGGCTCTGTCCTGGGACCTTTGTTGTTTATAATATATATAAATGAATTAGATTCAGGTTTGAGTAGCAACATTTGCAAATTTGCCGATGATACGAAAATCGGTAGGGAAATTAACTCGGAGGAGGACTCACTATCACTTCAAGTTGATCTAGATAGGGTTTTGAAATGGTCAAAGGATTGGCAGATGCAGTTTAATGCTGATAAATGTAAAGTTCTGAGGCTAGGTAATGATGATAGAGTTACAAGATACGAGCTAGATGGTGTTGAGATTGCGAAGTCGGATTGCGAAAAGGATCTGGGAGTTATGATTAGTAAGAATTTAAAACAAAAGGATCAATGCATGAATGTTCGAAATAAGGCAAATCGGACATAAGAACAAAGGCAACTGCAGAAGGCCTGTTGGCCCATACGAGGCAGCTCCTATTTATAACCACCCAATCCCACTCATATACATGTCCAACCCATGCTTGAAACAATCGAGCGACCCCACCTCCACAATGTTACGCGGCAATTGGTTCCACAAATCAACAACCCTGTTACTGAACCAGTATTTACCCAAGTCTTTCCTAAATTTAAACTTATCCAATTTATACCCATTGTTTCGTGTTCTGTCTTGTGTTGATACTTTTAATACCCGATTAATATCCCCTTTGTTATGTCCATTCACCCACTTGTAAACCTCTATCATGTCACCCCTAAATCTTCGCCTTTTGTCGGAAAATCCGACACCATTTAATAATCATACAGATAATAGCTGTGTTGTATAAACAAGTTACCCATAGAAAACGTAACTTGTAGTGGAATTACCATCTAAAGAAAACGGGATATCATCACCACATACCATTATAATTCACCAGCTATTCTGCTGGGAATTATTCTTAAATACATTAGTCTTTGGACTTTACCATCATAAAAACATCTTATATAAATTAACTTAATTATCAATATTAAAGTAGAGTAAATGTGACCCTTCTATCACTTTCTGAAATCTGGACAAAGTAGGCCAGGCGTCAGGGAGGAAGGGGCAGCCATTGTTGTGTCACCTCCGAGACGTGTGGAGCAAATTTAGCTCCTATCATATCTGGACAATGTCGGCCAGTAGCGTCAGTGAGGAGTGTTAGACATTGCCATTGTTTATACGAGACCAGAGGCACACGGGAGCAAATTCGGCTCCTGTTAATTTTACTTGGACGTAGTGTTATGGAAGCCAAAGGTGTACCATTGTCAACACGCTGTCTACAAATTCAAGTTAAGTGTCTATCCGAAACCCGTTTATCATTCATTTATGGCCATTAATGTCAGGATATAGGGTGACCCGGTTAGATCACGTGGAAGCCTCAAAATAAAGGTAATTAAGCCAGGTCTTCAATGTTCCATGTACAGTTTTCTCTGATATAACTTGTCATATATAGGATTCTGGCTTCACAGTTAGCGCCCTTTTGACAGGTCAAGACGAGGAAGAGTTTGTGCACCAGTTACCTGGGTGATGAAAGCTACCTCAAAGAGGATAATTTGGTGTCTACACCCTAGTTATACCTGGTGGACTAACCTGCTGTACTATAAGATAAGGAACCTTTTCAATGTATGTAGTTAATTCTGTAGTTTGATTGGCTGCATATATATTAATTTAATAACCCCCCCCCTAATGTGTAGAGGATCGATTTGTGAGATTAAGAGATTATTGCAGAAATACAGTCCACTTATCATTATACAAATTGCTATCGAAGTATATAAATTAACGTAAATATAAATTCATATAAATTAAATAAATATAAATCTCACAGGTCGGTTCCCACATTATTTGGTCATCTTCGAACCGGATGACGGATTATTTGATCCTTTGAACCCACATTTGGTCATCTTAGTACCGGATGAACCAGTTAACCAGTGGATTCATTAAATATACTAGTGCAGTGTGATTTAAACAAAAGCCAGCAGTCAAAGATAGCGGCGTTGCCTCGTGGGAGCTCACGAGCCCCGCTCAGTTCAGATCGGCCTCATCAGCGGTTTCATGCACACCCACAGATATTTGGTGGCGTGTTATTTCGTGAAATGACAGCGCTAATATAGAAGCCAGCCAAATTAGTGACTGTGTCTTTGCGAGATTGTTCACGGATTTCGTGGTGTTACATTTCGCGAGAGATTATCTACGAATTTTGTGGAGTTTATTTCGTGAGGTCACTAATAATATTTAATACTTCTAGATAATATTAGAAGTTTCATAGAGGCTAATTAAGAGGCTATTATCAATAATTGTGTATATTATTTCTCCAAATAGAGAATTATTTAATATATACTGCACTAGTGATCACAGTATAATATTTACTAATTGCCAACCCACAACAGGGTAGGATATGACTAGTTGAACTATTATCGTTCATCCTAGTCCCATTATTACCATAGTCAGTTGTACTATATTGATTAACCTAGCACCATTAATGAATGGTCCAGACCCTATTTTGGGTGTAATTTTTATCAACTCGAGTTGAGTTGTATATATAATAATTTACTTATGATCATTACACCTTTGAGTGATTAATTAGTGTCTCTACCATCCTAGGGTGATATAGAAGAGCTAACCTAAAGGTACTTCCAGTGACACTGGTTTATCACTCAAATCATTAGTGTGTATGATTGTATATATATAATGTGTATTAATTTTAAGTGCTAACCTCTAGTAGAGGTAGGATTATTGCCTAGTGAGTGCAGAATTTACCCTAGGCTACCATCAGTGCTTGTTCAGTATTATGAGCAGCCCAAGTACAAGCCCCACAAGGCTTCACCAACGAGCCAGTATGGATAATGCAGGGAGAATGAAAAGAACCCTTGCAGGTCTTAAAGGCCACTTAACAAGACAGATCAAGAAATGTGAAGATTTGTCACAACAATCTCAAGTTGATTATGCTGACCTGGAAAGCTATTATCAAGCAGCTGCAGGTAAATTTGAGCAAATCAAATGCCAAATGGCTGTCCTTGTGGGGGCAGACTACTACCATCGATTCATCGGTAGCCCTACTAAATATCAGGGCATAACCATGTTAAAGTCTGCAGGAGGTAAATTACTCTCAGGTCCAGTATCAAGCCTGAGGAGACCTATGCCTGCAGATAAACAATACCAATAGAAATCTAAATTTGTCAGCTGATTATATTTCTCCAGTAGCATTATACTAAGGAGATTACAGCTGACTATACCAACAGAGGTTGATGTTAGTATCATCATTTAAAGCTGAAGATGAGTTCATGAGGCCTCAGTGGCAAATCAGTGAACAGTAGCCTAAAACAGCTACAAGTCACTGCGACCAATGTCACTGAACCCACTGCAGTCTCAGAACCATACTTTACTTTAATGATGAGCTATTCAATCTTCTGAATCAATTAACTAAATTAAACCCCAATAAATCTGATGACTGATTTGATACATTTATTATTTAATCAAGATGTATTCCATGGGCCTCAGTGTTTATATATCGGTGACCAGTTACCTGAAGAAACTTCAAGTTATATCTAATGTCACTGATCTCACTGCAGTCCCTGAATCATACTTGACTGTAGTACTTGATCACATTCAGTCTTCTGGGTTAAATAATATGTATAAGGCTTAAATATTAGCCTTTCAAGAGTTAACAGGGAAATGAAATTGCATTAGACATAATACCCCTGCAACTCTAGTACGGGACATCCGTCCTGTACGAACAGACACACAAATGTGTGATTACTAACTACTAACATCAAATTAATCTAATAATTCGAAGGAGGAGTATCGGTGTTCGTCTGTTCTAATTAGGACTTCGACCCGTGAGCAGCCCCTGGGGAATTATGTCGGAAAATCCGACACCATTTAATAATCATACAGATAATAGCTGTGTTGTATAAACAAGTTACCCATAGAAAACGTAACTTGTAGTGGAATTACCATCTAAAGAAAACGGGATATCATCACCACATACCATTATAATTCACCAGCTATTCTGCTGGGAATTATTCTTAAATACATTAGTCTTTGGACTTTACCATCATAAAAACATCTTATATAAATTAACTTAATTATCAATATTAAAGTAGAGTAAATGTGACCCTTCTATCACTTTCTGAAATCTGGACAAAGTAGGCCAGGCGTCAGGGAGGAAGGGGCAGCCATTGTTGTGTCACCTCCGAGACGTGTGGAGCAAATTTAGCTCCTATCATATCTGGACAATGTCGGCCAGTAGCGTCAGTGAGGAGTGTTAGACATTGCCATTGTTTATACGAGACCAGAGGCACACGGGAGCAAATTCGGCTCCTGTTAATTTTACTTGGACGTAGTGTTATGGAAGCCAAAGGTGTACCATTGTCAACACGCTGTCTACAAATTCAAGTTAAGTGTCTATCCGAAACCCGTTTATCATTCATTTATGGCCATTAATGTCAGGATATAGGGTGACCCGGTTAGATCACGTGGAAGCCTCAAAATAAAGGTAATTAAGCCAGGTCTTCAATGTTCCATGTACAGTTTTCTCTGATATAACTTGTCATATATAGGATTCTGGCTTCACAGTTAGCGCCCTTTTGACAGGTCAAGACGAGGAAGAGTTTGTGCACCAGTTACCTGGGTGATGAAAGCTACCTCAAAGAGGATAATTTGGTGTCTACACCCTAGTTATACCTGGTGGACTAACCTGCTGTACTATAAGATAAGGAACCTTTTCAATGTATGTAGTTAATTCTGTAGTTTGATTGGCTGCATATATATTAATTTAATAACCCCCCCTAATGTGTAGAGGATCGATTTGTGAGATTAAGAGATTATTGCAGAAATACAGTCCACTTATCATTATACAAATTGCTATCGAAGTATATAAATTAACGTAAATATAAATTCATATAAATTAAATAAATATAAATCTCACAGGTCGGTTCCCACATTATTTGGTCATCTTCGAACCGGATGACGGATTATTTGATCCTTTGAACCCACATTTGGTCATCTTAGTACCGGATGAACCAGTTAACCAGTGGATTCATTAAATATACTAGTGCAGTGTGATTTAAACAAAAGCCAGCAGTCAAAGATAGCGGCGTTGCCTCGTGGGAGCTCACGAGCCCTGCTCAGTTCAGATCGGCCTCATCAGCGGTTTCATGCACACCCACAGATATTTGGTGGCGTGTTATTTCGTGAAATGACAGCGCTAATATAGAAGCCAGCCAAATTAGTGACTGTGTCTTTGCGAGATTGTTCACGGATTTCGTGGTGTTACATTTCGCGAGAGATTATCTACGAATTTTGTGGAGTTTATTTCGTGAGGTCACTAATAATATTTAATACTTCTAGATAATATTAGAAGTTTCATAGAGGCTAATTAAGAGGCTATTATCAATAATTGTGTATATTATTTCTCCAAATAGAGAATTATTTAATATATACTGCACTAGTGATCACAGTATAATATTTACTAATTGCCAACCCACAACAGGGTAGGATATGACTAGTTGAACTATTATCGTTCATCCTAGTCCCATTATTACCATAGTCAGTTGTACTATATTGATTAACCTAGCACCATTAATGAATGGTCCAGACCCTATTTTGGGTGTAATTTTTATCAACTCGAGTTGAGTTGTATATATAATAATTTACTTATGATCATTACACCTTTGAGTGATTAATTAGTGTCTCTACCATCCTAGGGTGATATAGAAGAGCTAACCTAAAGGTACTTCCAGTGACACTGGTTTATCACTCAAATCATTAGTGTGTATGATTGTATATATATAATGTGTATTAATTTTAAGTGCTAACCTCTAGTAGAGGTAGGATTATTGCCTAGTGAGTGCAGAATTTACCCTAGGCTACCATCAGTGCTTGTTCAGTATTATGAGCAGCCCAAGTACAAGCCCCACAAGGCTTCACCAACGAGCCAGTATGGATAATGCAGGGAGAATGAAAAGAACCCTTGCAGGTCTTAAAGGCCACTTAACAAGACAGATCAAGAAATGTGAAGATTTGTCACAACAATCTCAAGTTGATTATGCTGACCTGGAAAGCCATTATCAAGCAGCTGCAGGTAAATTTGAGCAAATCAAATGCCAAATGGCTGTCCTTGTGGGGGCAGACTACTACCATCGATTCATCGGTAGCCCTACTAAATATCAGGGCATAACCATGTTAAAGTCTGCAGGAGGTAAATTACTCTCAGGTCCAGTATCAAGCCTGAGGAGACCTATGCCTGCAGATAAACAATACCAATAGAAATCTAAATTTGTCAGCTGATTATATTTCTCCAGTAGCATTATACTAAGTAGATTACAGCTGACTATACCAACAGAGGTTGATGTTAGTATCATCATTTAAAGCTGAAGATGAGTTCATGAGGCCTCAGTGGCAAATCAGTGAACAGTAGCCTAAAACAGCTACAAGTCACTGCGACCAATGTCACTGAACCCACTGCAGTCTCAGAACCATACTTTACTTTAATGATGAGCTATTCAATCTTCTGAATCAATTAACTAAATTAAACCCCAATAAATCTGATGACTGATTTGATACATTTATTATTTAATCAAGATGTATTCCATGGGCCTCAGTGTTTATATATCGGTGACCAGTTACCTGAAGAAACTTCAAGTTATATCTAATGTCACTGATCTCACTGCAGTCCCTGAATCATACTTGACTGTAGTACTTGATCACATTCAGTCTTCTGGGTTAAATAATATGTATAAGGCTTAAATATTAGCCTTTCAAGAGTTAACAGGGAAATGAAATTGCATTAGACATAATACCCCTGCAACTCTAGTACGGGACATCCGTCCTGTACGAACAGACACACAAATGTGTGATTACTAACTACTAACATCAAATTAATCTAATAATTCGAAGGAGGAGTATCGGTGTTCGTCTGTTCTAATTAGGACTTCGACCCGTGAGCAGCCCCTGGGGAATTATGTCGGAAAATCCGACACCATTTAATAATCATACAGATAATAGCTGTGTTGTATAAACAAGTTACCCATAGAAAACGTAACTTGTAGTGGAATTACCATCTAAAGAAAACGGGATATCATCACCACATACCATTATAATTCACCAGCTATTCTGCTGGGAATTATTCTTAAATACATTAGTCTTTGGACTTTACCATCATAAAAACATCTTATATAAATTAACTTAATTATCAATATTAAAGTAGAGTAAATGTGACCCTTCTATCACTTTCTGAAATCTGGACAAAGTAGGCCAGGCGTCAGGGAGGAAGGGGGCAGCCATTGTTGTGTCACCTCCGAGACGTGTGGAGCAAATTTAGCTCCTATCATATCTGGACAATGTCGGCCAGTAGCGTCAGTGAGGAGTGTTAGACATTGCCATTGTTTATACGAGACCAGAGGCACACGGGAGCAAATTCGGCTCCTGTTAATTTTACTTGGACGTAGTGTTATGGAAGCCAAAGGTGTACCATTGTCAACACGCTGTCTACAAATTCAAGTTAAGTGTCTATCCGAAACCCGTTTATCATTCATTTATGGCCATTAATGTCAGGATATAGGGTGACCCGGTTAGATCACGTGGAAGCCTCAAAATAAAGGTAATTAAGCCAGGTCTTCAATGTTCCATGTACAGTTTTCTCTGATATAACTTGTCATATATAGGATTCTGGCTCACAGTTAGCGCCCTTTTGACAGGTCAAGACGAGGAAGAGTTTGTGCACCAGTTACCTGGGTGATGAAAGCTACCTCAAAGAGGATAATTTGGTGTCTACACCCTAGTTATACCTGGTGGACTAACCTGCTGTACTATAAGATAAGGAACCTTTTCAATGTATGTAGTTAATTCTGTAGTTTGATTGGCTGCATACATATTAATTTAATAACCCCCCCCTAATGTGTAGAGGATCGATTTGTGAGATTAAGAGATTATTGCAGAAATACAGTCCACTTATCATTATACAAATTGCTATCGAAGTATAGCAATTTGTTAATCTTTCTTCATATGAAAGATTTCTAATTTGGGGAATTAACTTAGTCATCCTACGCTGGACACGTTCAAGTGAATTCATATCCATTCTATAATATGGCGACCAAAACTGAACTGCATAATCTAAATGGGGCCTAACTAGAGCAAGATATAGCTTGAGAACCACACCAGGTGTCTTGTTACTAACGCTGCGATTAATAAATCCAAGTGTCCGATTTGCCTATTACGAACATTTATGCATTGATCCTTTTGTTTTAAATTCTTACTAATCATAACTCCTTGATCCCTTTCGCAATTCGACTTCGCAATCTCAACACCATCTAGCTCGAATCTTGTAACCCTATCATCATTACCTAACCTCAGAACTTTACATTTATCAGCATTAAACTGCATCTGCCAATCCTTCGACCATTTCAAAACCCTATCTAGATCAACTTGAAGTGATAGTGAGTCCTCCTCCGAATTAATTTCCCTACCGATTTTCGTATCATCGGCAAATTTGCAAATGTTGCTACTCAAACCTGAATCTAAATCATTTATATATATTATAAACAACAGAGGTCCAAGGACAGAGCCCTGAGGCACCCCATTTACAACATTTTCCCACTCTGACTTGACTCCATTTATACTAACTCTCTGTTTCCTTTGGCATAGCCATGCCCTAATCCAGCTTAATATAGCACCCCCAATACCATGAGACTCTAACTTTTTAATCAGTCTTTCATGTGGCACTGTATCAAAAGCTTTGCTAAAGTCAAGGTACACAACATCGCAATCCTTACCACTATCAACTTCCTCAATAATGCTAGAATAAAAAGATAATAAATTTGTTAAACATGAACGGCCATTTATAAAACCATGTTGCGACTCAATTATTAATTTATGTTTTTCAAGATGAAGACGAATTTTATTTGCTATTATAGATTCGAGTAACTTTCCCACAATAGACGTTAGGCTAATTGGTCGATAGTTAGACGCAAGTGATCTATCTTCTTTCTTAAAAACTGGTATCACATTAGCAACTTTCCAAAACTCTGGCACTCTGCCTGACTCTATTGATTTATTAAATATGGTTGACAGTGGGTCACAAAGCTCCTCTTTGCATTCTTTAAGAACTATGTGCAAACACTTCATCCGGCCCTGGAGATTTGTTTGGTTTGAGTTTTACTACTTGTTTAAGAACATCCTCCCTGGTAACTGTTAAACTCGTCAACCTGTCCTCGTCCCCACCCACATAGACTTGTTCGGCTGAAGGCATATTGTTAAGTTCCTCTTTAGTAAATACAGATACAAAATATTTATTAAAAATACTACTCATCTCTTCATCACTATCTGTTATTTGACCTGTCTCAGTTTTTAATGGACGTATCCTTTCCCTAGTCTTAGTACGATATAACTGAAAAAACCCTTTAGGATTTGTCTTTGCTTGCCCTGCTATGCGAACTTCATAATTTCTTTTTGCTTTCCTTATCTCTTTTTTAACATTTCTAACCAGTTGTACGAATTCCTGTTCTAAAGTGACCTCCCCATTTTTAATCCTTTTGTACCAAGCTCTCTTTTTACCTATAAGGTTCTTCAAATTCTTTGTTATCCACTTTGGGTCATTAGTATTCGATCTATTCAATTTGTATGGTATACTACGTTCCTGTGCTTTGTTTAGAATATTCTTAAATAAGTTATATATTGAATCCACATCGAAATCCCCATTTACGTCACCTATCGCTGGGTTCATGTCTCGCTCCAAGACCGGCCCCCACCCCATACCCAAGACTTTCCAATCAATTTGACCCAAAAAATTTCTAAGGCTATTAAAATCAGCTTTTCGAAAATCTGGCACTTTAACAGAATTTTCTCCTACAGGTCTATTCCATTCTATGCTAAATCTGATTTCTTTGTGATCACTGTTCCCTAGCTCACTCCCTATTTCGATGTCATTAATTTGTGTTTCCCTGTTAGTTAACACAAAATTTAAAATATTATTTCCCCGCGTTGGTTCCTTAATGTGTTGCGTAAGAAAGCAATCGTCAATTAATTCTAGAAAATCTTCTGCTTCACTATTCCCTGTTTTGTTCAGCCAGTTTATTCCACTAAAATTAAAGTCACCCATGACGTAAATACTGTTAGATCTAGATGCTCTAGATATTTCATCCCATAGATGCTTTGCTTCCATTCTGTCGAAATTTGGTGGCCTATATATAACTCCTATTATAATATTATTTGCTTTTTCGTATAATTCTATCCAAATAGTTTCTGTGTGTGGCTAAGTTTTGATTCCCCTCTTTGAGACTACATTTCAAATTGTCCCTAACATATATGGCTACTCCCCCTCCTCGTCTAATATATCTATCTGTGTGAAATAGTTTAAATCCATTTATTTGATATTCAGCTAATAGTTCTCTATTTTCTACATTCATCCTCGTTTCGGTAAGTGCAATAATATCTATTTTTTCTGTGCAGACAAGAGCATTTAATTCGTTAATCTTATTTCTTAGACTTCTACTGTTAGTGTAATATACCCTAAGTGAATTGTTATTTTGAGGCCCTTCTCTTTCCCTGATCATTTTGCCAATTCCTTTCTCCCACAAACACGTACTTTTATTATCTCCTTCCTCCAAATCAATTCCCATACCTCTATCAGCTAACAGTTTAAACCCAAACAAACACCTCTAACCACTTCTTCCAACGAGTTCGCAACAGCAACAACCCCAGCTCTCGATAGATGCACCCCATCACGAGCATACATTTCATTTCTTCCATAGAAGTGTTCCCAGTTGTCTATGAAAGATATTGCATTTGATTTGCAATATCTTTCCAGCCGGCAATTGACACCAAGTGCCCTCGATATCCATTCATTTCCTACTCCCTTTCTTGGAAGAATGCCACATATGATCGGGATTCCTCCCTTGCTCCTAACTAATTCAATGGCTGTCCAATGTTCAATGGCCGGTGTGTCAGTCACCTGGTGTGTCAGTCAGTCAGTGTGTCAGTCACCCGGTGTGTCAATCACGTGTGTGTCAGTCACCTGGTGTGTCAGTCACTCAGTGTGTTAGTCACCTGGGTGTCAGTCACCCGGTGTGTCAGTCACCTGGTGTGTCAGTCACCCGGTGTGTCAGTTACCTGGTGTGTCAGTCACCCGATGTGTCAGTCACCTGGTGTGTCAGTCACCTGGTGTGTCAGTCACCCGGTGTGTCAGTTACCTGGTGTGTCAGTTACCCGGTGTGTCAGTCACTTGGTGTGTCAGTCACCCGGTGTGTCAGTCACTTGGTGTGTCAGTTACCTGGTGTGTCAGTCACCTGGAGGGCCAGTCACCCAATGTGTCAGTCACCCGGTGTGTCAATCACATGGTGTGTCAGTCACTTGGTGTGTCAGTCACCCGGTGTGTCAGTCACCCGGTGTGTCAGTCACCCGGTGTGTCAGTCACCTGGTGTGTCAGTCACCCGGTGTGTTAGTCACCTGATGTGTCAGTCACCTGGTGTGTCAGTCACGTGGTGTGTCAGTCACCTGGTGTGTCAGTCACTCAGTGTGTCAGTCACCTGGTGTGTCAGTCACCTGGTGTGTCACTCACCAAGTGTGTCACTAACCTGGTGTGTCAGTGACCTGTTGTGTCAGTTACCTAGTGTGTCAGTCACGTGGTGTGTCAGTCACCTGGTGTGTCAGTCACCCGGTGTGTCAGTCACCTGGTGTGTCAGTCACCTGGTGTGTCAGTCACCTGGTGTGTCAGTCACCCGGTGTGTCAGTCACCTGGTGTGTCAGTCACCCGGTGTGTCAGTCACCTGGTGTGTCAGTCACTCAGTGTGTCAGTCACCTGGTGTGTCAGTCACCTGGTGTGTCACTCACCAAGTGTGTCACTAACCTGGTGTGTCAGTGACCTGTTGTGTCAGTTACCTAGTGTGTCAGTCACGTGGTGTGTCAGTCACCTGGTGTGTCAGTCACCCGGTGTGTCAGTCACGTGGTGTGTCAGTCACCTTGTGTGTCAGTCACCCGGTGTGTCAGTCACCTGGTGTGTCAGTCACCTGGTGTGTCAGTCACCTGGTGTGTCAGTCACCCGGTGTGTCAGTCACCTGGTGTGTCAGTCACCCGGTGTGTCAGTCACCTGGTGTGTCAGTCACCTGGTGTGTCACTCACCAAGTGTGTCACTAATCTGGTGTGTCAGTGACCTGTTGTGTCAGTTACCTAGTGTGTCAGTCACGTGGTGTGTCAGTCACCTGGTGTGTCAGTCACGTGGTGTGTCAGTCACGTGGTGTGTCAGTCACCTGGTGTCTCACTCACCAAGTGTGTCACTAACCTGGTGTGTCAGTGACCTGTTGTGTCAGTTACCTAGTGTGTCAGTCACCTGGTGTGTCAGTCACCCGGTGTGTCAGTCACCTGGTGTGTCAGTCACCCGGTGTGTCAGTCACCTGGTGTGTCAGTCACCTGGTGTGTCAGTCACCAGGTGTGTCAGTCACCTGGTGTGTCAGTCACCCGGTGTGTCAGTCACCCGGCGTGTCAGCATTTGGTGTGTCAGCACTTGGTGTGTCAGCACTTGGTGTGTCAGCACTTGGTGTGTCAGTCACCTGGTGTGTCAGTCACCTGGTGTGTCAGTCACCTGGTGTGTCAGTCACCTGGTGTGTCAGCACTTGGTGTGTCAGCACTTGGTGTGTCAGTCACCTGGTGTGTCAGTCACCTGGTGTGTCAGTGATCTGTTGTGTCAGTTACCTAGTGTGTCAGTCACGTGGTGTGTCAGTCACCTGGTGTGTCAGTCACCCGGTGTGTCAGTCACCTGGTGTGTCAGTCACCTGTGTGTCAGTCACCTGGTGTGTCAGTCACCTGGTGTGTCAGTCACCTGGTGTGTCAGTCACCCGGTGTGTCAGTCACCTGGTGTGTCAGTCACCCGGTGTGTCAGTCACCTGGTGTGTCAGTCACCTGGTGTGTCAGTCACCTGGTGTGTCAGTCACCTGGTGTGTCAGTCACCTGGTGTGTCAGTCACCTGGTGTGTCAGTCACCTGGTGTGTCAGTCACCCGGTGTGTCAGTCACCTGGTGTGTCAGTCACCCGGTGTGTCAGTCACCTGGTGTGTCAGTCACCTGGTGTGTCACTAACCTGGTGTGTCAGTGACCTGTTGTGTCAGTTACCTAGTGTGTCAGTCACGTGGTGTGTCAGTCACCTGGTGTGTCAGTCACGTGGTGTGTCATTCACGTGGTGTGTCAGTCACCTGGTGTGTCAGTCACCCGGTGTGTCAGCACTTGGTGTGTCAGTCACCTGGTGTGTCAGTCACCTGGTGTGTCAGTGACCTGTTGTGTCAGTTACCTAGTGTGTCAGTCACCTGGTGTGTCAGTCACCCGGTGTGTCAGTCACCTGGTGTGTCAGTCACCCGGTGTGTCAGTCACCTGGTGTGTCAGTCACGTGGTGTGTCAGTCACCCGGTGTGTCAGTCACCTGGTGTGTCAGTCACCGATGTGTCAGTTACCTGTGTGTCAGTCACCTGGTGTATCAGTTACCTGGTGTGTCAGTCACCTGGTGTGTCAGCACTTGGTGTGTCAGTTACCTGGTGTGTCAGCACTTGGTGTGTCAGCACTTGGTGTGTCAGCACTTGGTGTGTCAGCACTTGGTGTGTCAGTCACCTGGTGTGTCAGCACTTGGTGTGTCAGTCACCTGGTGTGTCAGCACTTTGTGTGTCAGTCACCTGGTGTGTCAGTCACCTGGTGTGTCAGCACTTGGTGTGTCAGTTACCTGGTGTGTCAGCACTTGGTGTGTCAGCACTTGGTGTGTCAGCACTTGGTGTGTCAGCACTTGGTGTGTCAGCACTTGGTGTGTCAGCACTTGGTGTGTCAGTCACCTGGTGTGTCAGTCACTTGGTGTGTCAGCACTTGGTGTGTCAGTCCCCTTGTGTGTCAGTCACCTGGTGTGTCAGTCACTGGTGTGTCAGCACTTGGTGTCAGCACTTGGTGTGTCAGTCACCTGGTGTGTCAGTCACCCGGTGTGTCAGCACTTGGTGTGTCAGTCACCTGGAGTGTCAGTCACCCGGTGTGTCAGTCACCTGGTGTGTCAGTCACCTGGTGTGTCAGCACTTGGTGTGTCAGCACTTGGTGTGTCAGTCACCTGGTGTGTCAGTCACCCGGTGTGTCAGCACTTGGTGTGTCAGTCACCTGGAGTGTCAGTCACCCGGTGTGTCAGTCACCTGGTGTGTCAGTCACCTGGTGTGTCAGTCACCAGATGTATCATGCCCCAAGTATGTACTCACTTAGTTGTACTCACCTAGTTGTGCTAGCGGGGGTTGAGCTCTGGCTCTTTGGCCCCGCCTCTCAACCGTCAATCAACTGATGTACAGATTCCTGAGCCTACTGGGCTCTGTCATATCAATATTTGAAACTGTATATGGAGTCAGCCTCCACCACATCACTTCCTAGTGCATTCCATATACTAACTATTCTCACACTGAAAAATTCTTTCTAATATCTCTGTGGCTCATTTGGGTAGTCATCTTCCACCTGTGTCTCCTTGTGCGTGTGCCACCCGTGTTAAATAATCCGTCCTTGTCCACCCTGTCAATTCCCCTGAGGATTTTGTGTGTGGTGATCATTTCTTTCCTAGCTCTTCTGTCTTCTAGCGACGTGAGGTGCAGGTCACGTAGTCTGTCCTCATAACTCATGCCTCTCAGTTCTGGGACTAACCTAGTGGCATACCTCTGAATTTTTTCCAGCTTCGTCTTGTGCTTGATAAGGTACATACTCCATGCTGGGGCTGCATGCTCCAGGATTGGCCTTACATATGTGGTATACAAGGTTCTGAAAAACTCTTTACACAGGTTTCTGAAAGCAGTTCTGATGTTAGCCAGCCTCGCATAGGCCGCTGATGTTATACTTTTGATGTGGGCTTCGGAGACAGGTTTGGCGTGATATCAACTCCTAGATCTTTCTCTCTCTGTCCGTTTCGTGAAGGACTTCTTCTCCCATTCGGTATCCAGTGACTGGCCTCCTAGTTCCTCTTCCTAGTTTCATTACCTTACATTTACTTGGTTGAACTTTAGTATCCATTTGTCGGACCATTCCTTCAGTTTGTCTAGGTCATCTTGTAGCCTCATTCTGTCCTCCTCTGTCCTGATCCTCCTCATAATTTTCGCGTCATCAGCCAACATCGAGAAGAATGAGTCAATTCCTTCTGGAAGATCATTTACGTATATCAGAAACAGTATAGGTCCAAGGACTGATCCATGTGGGACCACTGGTGACTCCCCGCTACTCCGAGACCTCACCTCTCACGGTGACTCGCTGTGTCCTGTTGCTTAGGTACTCTCTAATTCAGTGGAGTACCTTCCCTTTCACTCCTGCCTGCATCTCCAGTTTGTGTACTAGTCTCTTATGTGGTACTGAGTCAAAAGCTTTCTTGCAGTCCAGAAATATGCAGTCTGCCCAGCCTCTCTCTCTTGCCTTATTTTTGTTGCATGGTCATAGAACTCAATTAATCCTGTTAGGCATGATTTGCCATCTCTGAACCCATGTTGACGTTGTGTTACAAAGTTCTTTTGCTCCAGATGTTCCACTAGCTTTTTTCGCACAATCTTTTCCATCATCTTGCATGGAATGCAAGTTAGGGACACTGGCCTGTAGTTCAGTGCCGCCTGCCTATCACCCTT
>NC_091174.1:26297406-26302406 GCF_040958095.1 Procambarus clarkii
TCACGGAAACAGATGGGCAAAAATACCAAGAAAAAAGACAAAAAATGATGAGCCAATTGCGTTATGGGTCACATCAGGGTCCTGTTGATTGTATCAGGTATGGTACTTGTTCTGTGTGTGGGTGGGTGGGTGGGTGGGTGGTTGTGTGTGTGTGTGTGTGTGTGTGTGTGTGTGTGTGTGTGTGTGTGTGTGTGTGTGTGTGTGTGTGTGTGTGTGTGTGTGTGTGTGTGTGTGTGTGTGTGTGTGTACTCACCTATTTGTGCTTGCAGGATCGAGCACTGACTCTTGGATCCCGCCTTTCCAGCCATCGGTTGTTTACAGTTATGATTCCTGTCCCATTTCCCTATCATACCTAATTTTAAAAGTATGAATAGAATTTGCTTCCACAACCTTTTTTCCCCAAGTGCATTTCATTTTTCCACTACTCTCACGCTAAAGAAAACTTTCTAACATCTCTGTGACTCATCTGAGTTTCCAGTTTCCACCCATGTCCCCTCATTCTGTTATTATTACGTGTGAACATTTCATCTATTTCCACTTTGTCAATTCCAATGAGTATTTTATATGTTCCTATCATATCTCCTCTCTCCCGTATTTTCTCTGGTGTCGTAAGGTCCAGTTCCCTCAGACGTTCTTCATATCCCATCCCTCGTAACTCTGGGACAAGCCTCGTCGTAAACCTCTGAACCTTCTCTAGTTTCTTTATGTGTTTCTTCAGGTGAGGGTTCCATGATGGCGCGGCATACTGTAAGACTGGTCTCACGTAGGCAGTGTAAAGCGCCCTAAATGCCTCCTCACTTGGGTTTCTGAATGAAGTTCTAATTTTCCCCAGTGTAGAGTACGCTGCTGTCGTTATCCTATTTATATGTGCCTCAGGAGTTAGATTAGGTGTCACATCCACTCCCAGGTCTCTTTCTCGAATTGTTACAGGTAGGCTGTTCCCCTTCATTGTGTACTGTCCCTTTGGTCTCCTATCACCTGATCCCATTTCCATAACTTTTCATTTACTGGTGTTGAACTCCAGTAGCCATTTCCCTGACCATCTCTGCAACATGTTTAAGTCCTCTTAGAGGATCCTACAATCCTCATCTGTCACAATTCTCATTAATTTTGCGTCATCCGCAAACATTGACATGTATGATTCCACTCCTGTAAACATATCATTTACGTAAATTAGAAAGAGGATTGGGCCCAGCACCGATCCTTCAGGTTCTCCACTCGTTACTGTTCGCCAGTCCGACTTCTCGCCCCTTACCATTACTCTCTGGCTCCTTCCTGTTAGGTAGTTCCTAACCCATGCTAGGGCCTTTCCGCTTACTCCTGCCTGCCTCTCAAGTTTGTAAAGCAGTCTCATGTGCGGTACTGTATCAAAGGCCTTTTGGCAGTCAAGAAATATGCAGTCTGCCCAGCCTTATCCTTGTTACTTTGTCATAGAATTCTAAAAAATTTGCTAGGCATGATTTCCCTGTCCAGATCCCATGTTGGTGCTTGTTTACAAACCCAATGCTCTCCAGGTGCTCAACAAGTCTTAGCCTAATTATTCTTTTATATTTTGCAGGGGATGCTTGTCAGTGATACGGGTCTGTAGTTAAGTGCCTCCTCCTTATCACCATTCTTGAAAACCGGTACATTTGCCTACTTCCAGCAACTGGGCAATTCTCCCAACCTAAGTGACTCATTAAAGATCATTGCCAGAGGCACGCTGAGAGCTTGCACTGCCTCTTTTAGTATCCACGGTGATACTTTGTCTGGTCCAACCGCTTTAGTTGCATCCAATGTTGTCAACTGTTTCATTACCTCCTGTGCTGTCACCTCTATATCTGATAGTTTTCCATCTAGGGTAATCTCTTCTAACAATGGGAGCTGCTCAGGTTCGATTGTGAACACTCCATGGAAACCTGCATTCAGTACCTCACAGATTTCCTTGTCACTTTCTGTATATGCCTCTTCTGTTTTCCTCAGTCTTGTCACTTGGTCATTTACTCACATCTTCCTTCTTATATGGCTATGTAGTAATTTAGGTTGCTTTTTCACTTTGATTGCAATATCATTCTCATAATTTCTTTCCGACACTCGTCTTATGTTAATGTAATCGTTCCTAGCTCTGTTACATCTAATCCTGTTGTCCTCTGTCCTTTGTCTTCTGTACTTCCTCCACTCCATCCTGCTTCTCACTTTTGCGGTTGAGAAATAGAGTGAGACTGAGAGTCAGATAGAGGTTGAGAGGTTGGGGAGAGAGGGATATTGAGGTCAGAGGGCTGAGAGGGGAATGGAGCATGGGTGCTGGGGGTGGAAGAAAGGGTGTAGTTAGGGGGGGAATTGGGGGTAGGTGGGGGTTTTGGGGTAGAAGAGGGGAAGAGGGAGATGGGGGAAGGTGGTAGGGAGTCACAGGTGAGGGGGTTAAATGTGGGCTGGAGGTGCATAGGAGGGGTGAGGGATGGGTGGGGTTTGGGGGTGAGGGGAAGAGGGGTGCAGTGGAAGCTGTGTGTGTGTGAGTGAGTGTGTGTGTGTTGTGTGTGTGGTGTGTGTGTGTGTGTGTGTGTGTGTGTGTGTGTGTGTGTGTGTGTGTGTGTGTGTGTGTGTGTGTGTGTGTGTGTGTGTATACTCACCTATTTGTACTCACCTATTTGTGCTTGCGGGGGTTGAGCTTTGGCTCTTTGGTCCCGCCTCTCAACTGTCAATCAACTGGTGTACAGATTCCTGAGCCTACTGGGCTCTATCATATCTACATTTAAAACTGTGTATGGAGTCAGCCTCCACCACATCACTGCCTAGTGCATTCCATCCGTTAACTACTCTGACACTGAAAAAGTTCCTTCTTACGTCTCTGTGGCTCATGTGGGTACCCAGTTTCCACCTGTGTCCCCTTGTTCGCGTCCCACCAGTGTTGAATAGTTTATCCTTGTTTACCCGGTCGATTCCTCTGAGGATTTTGTAGGTTGTGATCAAGTCTCCCCTTACTCTTCTGTCTTCCAGTGTCGTAAGGTGCATTTCCCGCAGCCTTTCCTCGTAACTCATGCCTCTTAGTTCTGGGACTAGTCTAGTGGCATACCTTTGAACTTTTTCCAGCTTCGTCTTGTGCTTGACAAGGTACGGGCTCCATGCTGGGGCCGCATACTCCAGGATTGGTCTTACATATGTGGTGTACAAGATGCTGAATGATTCCTTACACAGGTTCCTGAACGCTGTTCTGATGTTAGCCAGCCTCGCATATGCCGCAGACGTTATTCTTTTTATGTGGGCTTCAGGAGACAGGCTTGGTGTGATATCAACTCCTAGATCTTTCTCTCTGTTCGTTTCATTAAGTACTTCATCTCCTATTCTGTATCCTGTGTTTGGCCTCCTATTTCCACCACCTAGTTTCATTACTTTGCATTTACTCGGGTTGAACTTCAACAGCCATTTGTTGGACCATTCACTCAGTCTGTCTAGGTCATCTTGTAGCCTCCTACTATCGTCCTCAGTTTCAATCCTCCTCATAATTTTTGCATCATCGGCAAACATTGAGAGAAACGATTCTATACCCTCTGGAAGATCATTTACATATATCAGAAACAGTATAGGTCCAAGGACTGACCCCTGTAGTACTCCACTCGTAACGTCTCGCCAATCTGAGACCTCACCCCTCACACTGACTCGTTGTCTCCTGTTACTTAGGTACTCCTGTATCCAACGGAGTACCTTCCCTTTCACTCCAGCCTGCATCTCCAGTTTTTTCACTAGCCTCTTGTGTGGCACTGTGTCAAAGGCTTTCTGACAATCCAAAAATATGCAGTCTGCCAACCCTTCTCTTTCTTGCCTTATTTTTGTTGCCTGGTCGTAGAATTCAAGTAACCCTGTGAGGCAGGACCTGCCATCCCTGAATCCATGTTGATGCTGTGTTACAAAGTTCTTTCGCTCCAGGTGCTCCACTAGCTTTCTTCGCACAATCTTCTCCATCATCTTGCATGGTATGCAGGTTAGGGACACTGGTCTGTAATTCAGTGCCTCCTGTCTATCCCCTTTCTTGTATATCGGGACTACGTTAGCTGCTTTCCAAATTTCTGGCAGTTCCCCTGTTGCCAGTGATTTGTTATACACCATGGACAGCGGGAGGCACAGTTCTTCTGCTCCTTCCTTTAGTATCCAAGGGGAGATTCCATCTGGGCCTATAGCCTTTGTCACATCCAATTCTAGTAAACACTTCCTTACTTCCCCGCTGGTAATCTCAAACTCTTCCAGTGGTTCCTGGTTAGCTATTCCCTCTCTTATCTCTAGGATTTCTCCTTGCTCTAAGGTGAAGACCTCTTGGAATTTCTTATTCAGTTCCTCACACACTTCCTTATCGTTTGTAGTGAATCCTTCTGCCCCTATCCTTAATTTCATAACCTGTTCCTTTACTGTTGTTTTTCTCCTGATGTGGCTATGCAGCAATTTAGGCTGAGTCTTTGCCTTGCTTGCGATGTCATTTTCGTATTGTCTGTCTGCCTCTCTTCTCATCCTAACATATTCATTCCTGGCATTCTGGTATCTTTCTCTGCTCTCCAGTGTCCTGTTATTCCTATAGTTTCTCCATGCCCTTTTACTTTGCTGCTTAGCTAGCCTACATCTCTGATTAAACCATGGGTTTCTCATCTTCATTTCACTGTTTTCCTTTTGGACTGGGACAAACTTGTTTGCTGCGTCCTTGCATTTTTGCGTGATGTATTCCATCATATCTTGGGCCGTCTTTTCCTTAAGCTCTGTTTCTCATGCTATATCTGCTAGGCATTTTCTTATCTCCTCATAGTTTCCCTTTCGGTATGCTAACCTTTTGGTTTCGGTATCCCTCCTCGAGTTCAATAACCCTTCTTCAATCAGGTACTCAAACACCAATACACTTTGGTCGCTCATTCCTACTGGGTCCTCAAAACTGATTTCTCTTATGTCAGAGTCGTTCAGGGTGAAAACCAGGTCGAGTCTCGCTGGTTCGTCATTTCCTCTCATCCTTGTGGGTTCACTGACATGCTGGGTTAAGAAGT
>NC_091174.1:26307406-26372406 GCF_040958095.1 Procambarus clarkii
CCTGTGAGGTGGGTAACAGGAATCTCAGTAGGATACTGGAATGAGGGGCGGGGGATCCAGTGAAGGGGGAGGGACAGGGAGGGTATGGGGTGAAAGGGGAGGGAGGACGGGAAGGAAAGGGGGGGAGGGAGGACTCGGGAGGAGGGGAGGGGTAGAAGGGTGGGGATTGGGTGTGGGGGGAGGGAGATTTGGCTGAACTTTTGAGTGGGGGCAGGGAGGGTTTGGGGTAGGGGGGGTTTTCTATGCAGAGGAGGGAGGCGGGGTTGTCCTCCCTTCTGGTGTTACTGGGTAGCTGGTGTGGGTTCCCCCCTCGCCTCTGGGGGTGTTGTGTTGGGAGCTGTGACTTCCTGGTTTTTCCCCTCTCGCCCTGCGCCTCTTCCTTGCTTCTGCCGCCACGGCTCTCTCTCTCCCTTGTCATGTCTCGCTTGGAGGAATACATTTTTAATTTTCCCACGTTTTTCAGGGAGCTCTTCCTTGATAGGATCCTCTCCTTTGTGTTTCTCGTTTGCAAACACTATCTTTATCATTCGGTCTCGGTCTTTGTTGTACCGGCCTAGCCTGAAAACCTTCTCAATGCTATGCTCGGCCCCTTCCATGTCTAGTGCCTTTATTACTTCATTCACTGCTGCTTTGTCTTTGTCATTCACCTCTGTCCTATTGGTTCCCTCCTGTTCCCTAACTACCCACAGCAACCACTGATCTTTCCTTCCAGCAGTGGCTAGTGGAGCGTGCCCGCCTCCTGCGAGGTGGCTGCTTTCATGGCCACCTCCATCACTGCAGTCATTACTTCAGAGTTAATTTTTTTTTTTAGTATTTCCGCAAATGTTGCTTTTATTGGGCATTCTCATCCAGAAAACTATTACACCTTCTCCCTGGGTGGTTTTCTGCTCCTCAGCCTCGATACCATTCTCTTTGAGGGTTCTAATCTCCTCCTTTGCTGCTGTCAGCTCTCTTTTCAGGTTGCTTATTTCGTTCTTCATTTCCTGCATCATTTCTTGCATCTCACTCTTGATGTCCTCCAGAAACTGGGCGAACATTTCCTTCATCTCGTCACCTTGGCTCTTTCCCTGCTCCCCTGGACCTCGGCTGCCATCTTGACCCTGTTGGGATGGGGGAGGGAGAGAGAGAGAGGGGGGGAAGAGAGAGAGAGAGAGAGATGAGAGAGAGAGAGGAGAGAGATGAGAGAGAGAGAGAGAGAGAGTGAGAGAGAGAGAGAAAGGAGGTGATAAAGGGAGAGATAAATGGGTGGGTGGGGGGGGATCCGACCCTTCCACTGAAGTGAGAAGTAAGGTAGAAGGGGAGGGGGGGGAGGAGATGGAGAGAGAGGCGGAGGGAGAGGAGAGGGAGGAGAGTGGATGGAAGAGAGCGGGTGAGGAGAGAGCGGGTAAGGGAGAGAGGGGGGAGGTGTGTGTGTGTGTGTGTGGGCAGAGAGGAGGGGGAGAAAGAGAGGGAGGGGGAGGGAGGGGGAAGGAAAGAGAGGGAGGGAGAGGGGGAGGAGGGAGGAGGTAGAGAGAGAGAGAGGAGAGGGAGAGAGGAGAGAGAGAGAGAGAGAGAGAGAGAGAGAAGAGAGAGAGAGAGAGAGAGAGAGAGAGAGAGAGAGAGAGAGAGAGAGAGAGGAGAGAGAGAGATACGAGACGAGAGGAGAGAGAGAGAGAGGAGAGAGAGAGAGAGATCAGAGAGAGAGAGAGAGAGAGAGAGTGAGAGAGAGAGAGAGAGAGAGAGGAGAGAGCAGGAGAGAGAGAGCAGGAGAGAGATAGTGGGAGTGGGAGAGAGGGAGTGGGAGAGAGGGAGAGTGGGGAGGGGAAGAGTGTGTGTATGGCGATGCGGGGGACTGGGGGTGGGGGGGGGGGCGGAGATGGCGACTAAGTCAGGTCAGGTCAGGTGGTGGGGGTCAAGAGGGGGGGGGATAGTAAGGTCTATCTCAGGTGTTAATGCCTTTTCCCCTGACTGAACAATTGTGTGTGTGTGTGCGCGTGCACGTGTGTGTGTGTCTGTTTTAGCGTGTGCACACTTGTGTGCGTGTATACGTACGTGGGCGGGCGTGCTTGTATGTGTCAAGATATCCCTTATGCGTTACCTCTGCCTAATGAGCCACTCTGAGATTTTTAAATATATTTGATATCCTGAACGAGAATTTGATAATCTTTTACCTCAATCTGTACACCTGATTAATTGACCAGAGAGGGGTACATACCAGACTGCCTCCCGCTCACACAACCAGATGAGCGATGTATGATGACGATGTTTATCCTTCGTTGTCTCCCACTAGGTGATTCACTAAATGCTGGTAGATTGATGAGGTCTTCTTCTCTGTCTACACAAAGCTCTGGAGTCAGTCACTGTATCGTTATGTGACAGTTCACTAATTTCACTGTACCACTGATCACAGTCACCACTCACAGCACAATTCAGGTAGCTCCACGGCGGGTCGTCCCACCCGGTCAGGTCACACACTTACATGCACCGGTGATGCCCTAGCTCCACTTTTGGTTTCTTCGCCAATCTTCGCACTATCGCTAGCGATATGACTATGCTATGTTGCACCCTGCTAGCTACACACTGCGAGAGGCCAAATACTATGATCTAGCCTCTATACTCCTTCAATGTCCCGAGAAATTGACGAATTTCCGCGGACCTCACTAATCGCGTGTGTCTCCTACCTTCTCCGCGTGTGTGTGTGTGTGTGTGTGTGTGTGTGTGTGTGTGTGTGTGTGTGTGTGTGTGTGTGTGTGTGTCTGTGTGTGTGTCTGTGTTTATACTCACCTAATTGTGCTTGCGAGGGGTTGAACTTTGGCTCTTTGGTCTCGCCTCTCAACCATCAATCAACTGGTGTACAGATTTCTGAGCCTACTGGGCTCTATCATATATAAATTTGAAACTGTGTATGGAGTCAGCCTCCACCACATCACTGCCTAATGCATTCCACCTCGTTAACTACTCTTACACTGAAAAAGTTCTTTCTAACGTCCCTGTGGCTCATTTGGGTACTCAGTTCCTCCTGTGTCCCCTTGTTCGCGTACCACCTGTGTTTCAATAGTTATCCTTGTCTACCCTGTCAATACTCCTTAGGATTTTGTAGGTAGTGATCATGTCTCCCTTTACTCTTCTGTCTTCCAGTGTCGTAAGGTGCATCTCTCGCAGCCTTCCTTGTAACTCATGCCTCATAGTTCCGCCACTATCAAGTGGCATATCTCTGAACTTTTTCCAGCCTCGTCTTGTGCATGACATGATACGGGCACATGCTGGGGCCGCATACTCCAGGAATGGTCTTACATATGTGGTATACAAGATTCTGACTGCTTCCTTTCACAGGTTCCTAAATGCTGTTCTGATGTTAGCCAGTCTCGCACATGCCGCAGACGTAATTCTTTTTATGTGGGCTTCAGGAGACAGGTTTGGTGTGATATCAACCCCTAGATCTTTCTCTCTGTTCGTCTCATGAAGTACTTCATTTCCCATTCTGTATCCTGTGTCTGGATACATGCAGACACAGCAACCTCTGAAGAGACAACTAACACAACACCTGTACCCCCTATTAGACTATTTTACAGGAACTTCTTTTCCACAGCTCATAAAACGGAGGAAAGGGTCCTGAAAGATATTGTCAATAGAAACGTTATCCCAACAAACAAAAATCAGAAGATACCATTGAAGATTTACTATAAAACCAAAAAAACGGCCAATCTACTCATGAGAAACTCTCCAGACACAAAGCAGAACGCTTTAAAAAAGACCAATGTCGTCTATGCCTCCAAATGCCCACTTGGGGACTGTAAGCCTCAAAGAACTCAGAATATAGGCAAGACAACAACATCTCTTTCTAGGCGATTAACGATGCATAAGCAACAGGGCTCCATTAAGGAACAAATAATCTCTTCCCACAACCAGACCATCACCAGAGAAGTCTTAACAAAAACACGGAAATCATCGATAGATACAGCGATAGTAGGCGGCTTGATATCTGCGAGGCACTACACATCATGGAGTCAACACCAGCAATCAACAGCCAATTAATGCACAACTATATTCTACCCACTTCAAGACTCCGCACCAATATAGAAGCATCAATATATTTGGGCCAATAGGCCCTTTGCAGTTACTTCCATTCTTCCCTTTAAACTTACCCAATATTATACCCATTGTTTCGTGTTCTGTCTTGTGTTTTCACCTCATCCAAAACTGTTGTAACATATCACCTCACCCAAATGCATGTATATAAAATGAAAGTCATTTAAATTATAGCATAGTAGGACTCTGTTTAGTGTTTGCAGGTTATAGTTATTACGAAATGCATTCAAGTGTCACGTCAAACTAGAAATAAAAATAAATTTTGGAGAATTGATTTTTCAATTACCATCGACAGTGAAAAGAAACATAAGAAATATTGAGAAAATTCGTGTTAGAATTATTAATCTTACTTTTTCGGTCATATTTAATAATATATATATATATATATATATATATATATATATATATATATATATATGTTCCTCGTGGTGTAATACATACACACTCACGTCCTCAGTCTGGCCTTCCTCATAGACTGATAAACTGACGTCATTAAGTGCACCTCACGCAACGGTGATCCTCACCTAATTAGGTGCTAATGAGGGCAACACCAGTCGGGTCCCTGACTTGCAAATTAAGTTTCTGAGGCTTAAGCACAATTACATAATTATTATGAGTACTTACTGTGGAATCGGTCTCCTCACTCACTCATCCACTCATTCATTCAGCTGACAGAGGAACTGACAATCACCCAGGCTTCCTCCACGCGGTGGATGTCCACAGAGGATGACTCAACGCTCGGAGCACGGGGTGATGGGTGACAAACACGGTTGATGCGATCCCCAGGGTGGCGTTCACTCAGCTAGTGGATGATAATTTATGCCCTCGGCCCACCCACACACGAGAGGGTGTGGCTCGTAACAGGTGTGATGGATGGGTGGGTGACGAAATGGGTGACAAGGTGAAATGGAATTTCAATGTCCAACACAGACCCGTAATTTCACTATATATCAGGGATGCTTTCCCATATCACTTGGAGAGCCTTCTCTAATTCCACCTACTGCCAGTTAACTTAGCCTTCAGAGTGGATGGCCCTGGATGCTGGCATTACACACGGATTACAAGGGCAGCACCGTTGCACCTGCCAGACCGCATGTCTGAGACACTCGATAACTTCTTGCCTCAGTCTCCATAAATGATGTGCTACTATCGCTCAAGGTGGATTGTGACACCTCACGATGGGAAACAACGGATGTGCAGACAAAATGATGAAAACGCCCATTGTGGTGAAGGCTGGACAGCCGTGGGCAGCCGCCCACACTTGACACCTCCACCCTAGACAAATGCCCACTTCCGACTTATTCAGGCGGGTTTCAAGCAGCACGGGCACGCCGCCTCCTGTGTTTGATTTGACCAATGATAGGGAAGCCGGCAGGGCTGGGAGAGAGGCTACTACCAACCACCGCTCTTCCCCTCGTCACGTGACCTGTGATGTGAGTGAGGTAGGCCAGGGGAATGACGTCACGTCACCCAGCTGGGTGGCAACAAGTGCCCCCATCCCCCCAGAACCGTTGGCTTCTCCCCCTCAAGTCCCTTACACTCCTCTACACACATTTTCCAGTAAAACATGTAAAATTCTGTGACTCCTTTAACAGAGCGGTTATAGACTTCCCTGAAGTCTTGATGAACAGCCCAAAGCTTGGACTTTCTTCAGACTCCATACAAGAACATGTTGTGTGAAAACTACTGTCTAGAGTGCTAGAGTGTAACCATAAGCTCTAACATAAACTAGAAAAACTAGCTGGGAATTGCATCCCCTCACAAATAGAATTGGTCCCAGCACCAGTCCTTGAAGTACTCCACTCTTTACTGTTAGCCAGCCCGACTTCTCGCCCAATACTGTTACTCTCTTGCTCCTGCCTGATGGTAGACACAATAAATTGGTACCTGGGAGTTAGACAGCTGCTACGGGCTGCTTCCTGGAGGTGCGTGTGAGAGTGTGTGTTTGTTAGAGAAAAATATATGTAGTAGCAATAGAAGAGGAAAAATAAATTGGTTAGAAAGGTGGGGTCCAAGAGCTAATATAGCTCGAGTTTGCAGGCACAAATAGTAAATACAAATAGTAAATACACACTCACACACATATCCCATGGATACAGACCGTAGCAGCTGTCTAACTCCCAGCTATCTATTTACTGCTAGGTGATCAAGGCTATCATTTGTTTCTGCCTCGGAAGGCAATCGAACTCGGGCCCTTAGGACTATGACCGCTCTAGTACTGTCAGCATGGCCGTGTGTTCTCGCCTATATGTACTTACCTGGATTTGCTAGTAGGGTCGAGTTAGGCTCCTAACCCCGCCTTCAGAATTTTTTTAGATTAATTCAATGACTCATTTCCCACGCTTGTATTGTACTTACATTGAACAATTTGAACCGAATTATCTCCAAGGGCTTCTACATCTAACCTATTTCATTTACTGACAACTCTAACACTGAAAAAGTTCTTCCGATGTCTATATGACTGATTTGTGTTTCCAGTTTCCCATCAATAACCAATCGTGCCTCTGGTCCTAGCTTTGAACGACTCTGCTTTATTTACTTTGTCAATTTTTCGTAAAACCTTATATGTTGTTATCATGTCACCTATCTTCCACCAACATCCTGCTCCTCCTCTCCCCCCCCCCCTTGAGATCTATCAACACCCACCTCCTCTCCTTTGTCATCTATCAACACCCACCCTCTCTCACTTATCGTCTACCAACACCCACCTATTCTCACTTGTCATCTACAAACATCCACCTCCTCTTCCTTTTCATCTACCAACACCCACTCCATCTCTCTTGTCTTCTACCATAATCCACCTCCTCTCCCTTGTCATCTACCAACTCCCACCTCTTCTCCCTTGTCATCAACCAACACCCACCTCTTCTCCCTTGTCATCTACCAACACCCACTCTATCTCTCTTGTCATCTACCATGATCCACCTCCCCTTCCTTATAATCTACCAACATCCTCCTCCTCTCCCATTTCGTCAACCACACCCACCTACTCTTTCTTGTCATCTACTAACACCCGGCTCCTCAACCTTGTCATCTCCCAACACCAACCTTTTCTCCGTCATCTACCAACATCCACCTCCTCACCCATGCCATCTACCAACATCCACCTCCTCACCCATGCCATCTGCCAACACACACCCATTTTCTCTTTCCATTTGTCAACCCAAGGCTCACCCTTATCAATCTACAAACTCTCACCATCTCCTTTGTACGACTATCAACCCTCATTTCCTTCACTACTATTGTCTTACTACCAATCTTCGCTCACCTCTCTTCCTTGCCTTGCTTCTCCCCTTCACATTGCTTCTCCCCTTCACATTGTTTCACTCCCTTTCCCACCTCCTCTCCTTGTCCTTGCTATTCAAATTGGTATACAGTTACTGTGTGTGCTCCATCCCTCCCTCCCTCACTGCCTCCCCTTCCTCTCATTGCTTCCCTCTGCCCCTGCACACACCCATCCAGCCTCCAGACGACCCTCCCCCCAGCAACCATACCGTGCAGGCGGCGCCAGCGAGGCCACTGCGGGAGTCTGGGAGACACCACCAACTGCCGCAGACTCACAAGAAATGGCTGGAATGGCGACCGTAAATTCACGGTAATTTTCTCTATGGGATTATAGCTTCTTCCGAAAGTCGGGTAAAGACTGTTGCAATGTATTCTGCATCATCTTTATCTATTATCCAGATCTGGAGATTTTTGCGGGTTTTTCATTGTTTTCCTGTCAGTTCAATTGTATAGAAAAGGTGTTTAAATATGTATAATATTGATGCATACACGACAATAATTAATCGTATCAATTAGTTCTGTGCAAATTCTTAATTTTTTAAGCTTATTTTCTACTCTGGACGTGGCCTTCTTTTGTATAATGCTATCCTGCAAATAAATTTTCTTCTGTCCTCCGTGGACAGAAGTGTAAACATTGTTTGCCTCGAGTTCTTCCTCCTCACTGCCAAGTTTCTGATCTTTTATACTTAGAGATATGAGATTGAGGTCTTATATATTTTAATTCTATATTATTGTATACATGTTGATCTTTAATTTGCAAGGATTTTTGAAGTTCCATTTTTATACAATTTGAAATAATGTCTGTGTTCCATATTTTTTCCATCAAATATACAGAATATAGAAACACAGTTGTTACCCACATTCCCGGATGAAGCAGATCCCATATATGGCTGGTTAATTACAAGGCAAGTTTCCCATAAGGCAGATCTTATATAAAACTAGTTTAGTAGAAGGCTGGTTCAGTATGAGACAGGTTCAACATGAGGCAGGTCCTGTGTAAAACAGGTGGCAGATAAACCAGGACTTACATGAATGTATCTGTATCCAATTTATTAAGAATTTAAACTAATTTACTTCAATGATAATTAAGTTATGCACTATTTTGACTATTGCCAATCCAATGTTTACCTACATCCCTTTCAAATAAATATGTAGACAAAACAATTTGTTGTTTTATAATTCAAAATTTATAAAATTTAATTAAATTTAATTAGATTTAAAATTCAAAATTTATATAATTTGTTTATAATACAATTTGTATTTGTATTATAAATACATTTGTATTACAAAAATATTTGTATTTGTATACTAGCTGTACGAGGCCACGTGTTGCTGTGGCTCAGCTACCCTCCCCTCACCCCCCATCCACCCGACCATTTCCCCTCGTCCTCCCAACCGTTCCCCACGCCCCCATCCTGTCGTCCTCCCCATCATCCACCACTCCCCCATCCCCTCGTCATTCCCACCTTTCCCCCATCCCTCATCCTCCCCACCTCCCTGTCCCCTCGTTCTTCCCACCTATCCCCCCTCCTTTGTCCCCTCGTCCTCCCCACCATCCCCTACTCCCTTGTCCCCTTGTCCTCAACACCCTTCTACAATCCCCCCGTCCCATCGTCCCCACCATCCTACTCTCCCCTATCACCTCGTCCTCCCCACCATTACCCCCTCTCCCATTCCCTAGTCTTCCGCACTATCCCTCACTCCCATCCCCTCGTCCTTCCCACCATTCCCCACTCCCTCGTCTGATGCGTTCCCAAAATGATCCAATCTTCCCTCCGTAAAATGGGAACATCAAATGATCTGATGTTCCCATCACTGAAAAATAAGAACAGTTCAAAAAACGAAATAAAAAAAAATAAAAAAGAAAATAATTTATTCTCACGAAATGAATGGCATAGTTAACAACACAGCTCAATTCCAATGCAATGTCAAAAAATAATTAAATAAAAAATTACATTAACTCAAAATCTGTGAAAATTTCATTTATCAATGCAATCGAAAAATTTTTAATGGAATCGTAACATATTTACTATAGCGTGTGTAGCTTTGACATCCAACAGATGACGCTGTGTTCCAAAAAAAAACATCTCATCTTGAGGTTATCTTGAGAAGATTTCAGGGCTTAGCTTCCCCTCGGCCCAGTCCTCGACCAGGCCTCCTTTTTGTTACACACCCCCCAGGAAGTTGCCATAGCAGCTGGCTTGTTTCTGTGAGTGCTATTATGTATGGGTTTTCTTATAGTGCCCATTCTCTGAGTTCACTTGTTTTATTTGTAATCCCATCTATGTTAGTGTACTTAAAGTTCACTTTCTTCTGTTCATTTTCTTGTCCCCTTCTTGGCAAGCGTTCTGCTGATGGGGAAAGCTGTTCCGTGGGTGTGAAGATCTGTGAGGTGGTTTGCAGGGTTTCAGTGGATTTTGGGGTGGGGTTGGGGTTCAAGGGAAGGGGGGACCGGTAGGGTATGGGGTAAGGAGATAGGGGGGACATGGAGGATACGGGGTGAGGAGGGGGAGGAGGTATAGGGAGGGTATCGGATGAAGGGGGAGGGCTAACAGTGTCAGAATGGGATGGGGCGGTGGGAGGGTTGAGTGAGCATTTGGGTGTGGGCGGGTAGGGTCAAGGGGAAGGGAGGGGTTTCTATGCAGAGGGGGGGGGTGGTTGTGTTGCCCTCCCCTCTGGTGTTGCTGGGATGCTGGTTGTGGGTTTCCTGTTGTCTCTGGGACTGTTGTGTTCGGCCTGTGATTTTCTGGTTTACTCCTCTCTCCCTGCACTTCCTCCTTGCCTCTGCTGCCCTAGCTCTTTCCTCCTTCGTCTTGTCCCTCTGCAGGAATACTTTTTTGTACTCCTCCACATACTGCAGATGACTCTTCCTTTCTAGAATAACCTTCTTCGTGTTCTCGTTTGTAAACACCACCTTTACCAGTCAGTTTCAGTCCTTGTTGTACCAGCCCAACCTGAAATCCTTCTCAATGTTTTGTTCAGTCCCTTCCATCTGTAATATGTAATGCCCCTTCCATCTATGTGTGTGTGTGTGTACTCACCTAGTTGTGTTTGCGGGGGTTGAGCTCTGGCTCTTTGGTCCCGCCTCTTAACCATCAATCAACAGGTGTACAGATTCCTGAGCCTATTGGGCTCTATCATATCTACACTTGAAACTGTGTATGGAGTCAGCCTCCACAACATCACTTCCTAATGCATTCCATTTGTCAACCACTCTGACATGAAAAAAGTTCTTTCTAATATCTCTGTGGCTCATTTGGGCACTCAGAATTCCACCTGTGTCCCCTTGTACGTGTGCCCCTTGTGTTAAATAGCCTGTCTTTATCTACCCTATCAATTCCCTTCAGAATCTTGAATGTGGTGATCATGTCCCCCCTAACTCTTCTGTCTTCCAGCGAAGTGAGGTTTAATTCCCGTAGCCTCTCCTCGTAGCTCATACCTCTCAGCTCGGGTACTAGTCTGGTAGCAAACCTTTGAACCTTTTCCAGTTTAGTCTTATCCTTGACTAGATATGGACTCCATGCTGGGGCTGCATACTCCAGGATTGGCCTGACAAATGTGGTATACAAAGTTCTGAATGATTCTTTACACAAGTTTCTGAATGCCGTTCGTATGTTGGCCAGCCTGGCATATGCCGCTGATGTTATCCGCTTGATATGTGCTGCAGGAGACAGGTCTGGCGTGATATCAACCCCCGAGTCTTTTTCTTTCTCTGACTCCTGAAGAATTTCCTCTCCCAGATGATACCTTGTATCTGGCCTCCTGCTCCCTACACCTATCTTCATTACATTACATTTGGTTGGGTTAAACTCTAACAACCATTTGTTCGACCATTCCTTCAGCTTGTCTAGGTCTTCTTGAAGCCTCAAACAGTCCTCCCTCTGTTTTAATCCTACTCATAATTTTAGCATCTTCCGCAAACATTGAGAGAATTGAATCGATACCCTCCGGGAGATCATTTACATATATGAGAAACAAGATAGGACCGAGTACAGAGCCCTGTGGGACTCCACTGGTGACTTCACGCCAATCGGAGGTCTCACCCCTCACTGTAACTCTCTGCTTCCTATTGCTTAGGTACTCCCTTATCCACTGGAGCACCTTACCAGCTACACCTGCCTGTCTCTCCAGCTTATGTACCAGCCTCTTATGCGATACTGTGTCAAAGGCTTTCCGACAATCTAAGAAAATGCAGTCCGCCCAGCCCTCTCTTTCTTGCTTAATCTTTGTCACCTGATCGTAGAATTCTATCAAGCCTGTAAGGCAAGATTTACCCTCTCTGAACCCATGTTGGCGATTTGTCACGAAGTCCCTTCTCTCCAGATGTGTTACCAGGTTTTTTCTCACGATCTTCTCCATCACCTTGCATGGTATACAAGTCAAGGATACTGGCCTGTAGTTCAGTGCCTCTTGCCTGTCGCCCTTTTTGTATATTGGGACCACATTCGCCGTCTTCCATATTTCTGGTAGGTCTCCCGTCTCCAGTGACCTACTATACACTATGGAGAGTGGCAAGCAAAGTGTGTGTGTGTGTGTGTGTGTGTGTGTGTGTGTGTGTGTGTGTGTGTGTGTGTGTGTGTGTGTGTGTGTGTGCGTGCGTGCGTGCGTGCGTGCGTGCGTGTGCGTGTGTGTGTGTGTGTGTGTGTGTGTGTGCGTGTGTGTGTGTGTGTGTGTGTGTGTGTGTGTGTGTGTGTGTGTGTGTGTGTGTGTGTGTGTGGGCTCTCTCATGTATGTGTGTGGTCGCGGCCGCCACTAACGTAAGTTGAAACTGGGAACATAAACCGCGACATGACTCTTTCCCCATCACGTGACAATCATATAGATGCTCTTCTGAAGTAACATTGTACGCTTATTTGATTGTAAAACTCGCTGGTATGGACGCAAACGTGCCACTGATTGTTGTCACAACTATAGCCAGCCACAACTGATCCCTGATAGCCAGCGGTAAACTTTGTATTGCTCGTATTGCAACGCTTCAGTTTCCTTTACTTCACATCTTCCCAGGTTGATATCTCTTATCTGACCACAGTTGTCTGTGGAGAGAAAAGGCTTTATACAATAATTCTTTGATTTATCTGCTCCACTAAATATTTATTGGCTTTATTATTTCATTATTTTGTCCGTGATTTATGTGTGCTTGACTTCATGCACGAATGCTCAAAATGTCTTTATGTGTGTTACTAAACTTATGACGCAAACTATAAATACTTAATTTTGTGTAACAAGTGATGTCGTTTTTCTGCTCACATGAACGCATGAGTTTGTATTATAAGTGATGTTACACTGTCACATCAACACTGCTATACAGTAAGTGATGTTACACTGTCACATCAACACTGAATATACAGCAAGTGATGTTACACTGTCACATCAACACTGAATATACAGCAAGTGATGTTACACTGTCACATCAACACTGCTATACAGTAAGTGATGTTACACTGTCACATCAACACTGAATATACAGTAAGTGATGTTACACTGTCACATCAACACTGCTATACAGTAAGTGATGTTACACTGTCACATCAACACTGAATATACAGCAAGTGATGTTACACTGTCACATGAACACTGAATATACAGTAAGTGATGTTACACTGTCACATGAACACTGAATATACAGTAAGTGATGTTACACTGTCACATCAACACTGAATATACAGTAAGTGATGTTACACTGCCACATGAACACTGAATATACAGTAAGTGATGTTACACTGTCACATGAACACTGAATATACAGTAAGTGATGATATACTGCCACATGAACACTGAATATACAGTTAGTGATGTTACACTGTCACATGAACACTGACTATACAGTAAGTGATGTTACACTGCCACATCAACACTGAATATACAGTAAGTGATGTTACACTGTCACATCAACACTGAATATACAGTAAGTGATGTTACACTGTCACATCAACACTGAATATACAGTAAGTGATGTTACACTGTCACATCAACACTGACTATACAGCAAGTGATGTTATACTGTCACATAAACACTGAATATACAACAAGTGATGTTACACTGTCACATCAACACTGACTATACAATAAGTGATGTTACACTGTCACATCAACACTGACTATACAATAAGTGATGTTACACTGTCACATCAAGACTGAATATAGAGCATGTGATGTTACACTGTCACATCAACACTGAATATACAGCAAGTGATGTTACACTGTCACATCAACACTGACTATACAGTAAGTGATGTTACACTGTCACATCAACACTGAATATACAGCAAGTGATGTTATACTGTCACATCAACACTGAATATACAGCATGTGATGTTACACTGTCACATCAACACTGAATATACAGTAAGTGATGTTACACTGTCACATCAACACTGACTATACAGTAAGCGATGTTACACTGTCACATGAACACTGAATATACAGTAAGCGATGTTACACTGTCACATGAACACTGAATATACAGCAAGTGATGTTACACTGTCACATCAACACTATTTGTGCAGAAACTGATGTCATTATTCAGTTCACATCAACAATACAAACACCAAATTGATAATATATATTATTTAATAAATGCTACCTGAAGGCATGACAAATTGTTATGTTATTGTGGCGACTGGTGGAGGCAGCCGCCCAGGCTGCATCTGATACAGACATTAGGATGATATTCAAAGCTGGGATCATGTATCCCTGCCCGTTGAGCTAGGTGCTCAGGAAGGATTTCCTTCACCAAGTTGTCAGACGCCACTGAAAGAGACAGAAACGCTGGTACCGCAATTTCTGTTGCTGTGCGCACGCCAAGGCCCCAGAGTCTGACTGGAAGGGAGGCTTCTTTCCACTGTGAGTTGCTGAGAGAAAGGTTGAGGGCTTTTTCTAGCATTGATTTCAGCAAGCTGTCGTAATCCTCTAATTAATGTATGTATGTATGTATGTATGTATATATATATATATATATATATATATATATTAGATATTAGACATGTACATATATATTAATATATTTTGGTAGCAGTCTTTCTTGTAAACATATGTTACGAACCCGGATCCAGCGTCCGTGCCTGGAGCAGTGACAAACACGCCATCTGTGGGTCAGCTCCCGAAACCCCCGCCAAACGAACGACGACACCTAGTGAGGACAGCGTGTACTGGCCTCGAGGACCAGTTTCCAGTCTGGTTCAGCGCTCAACACCGCCGCTCCTGACCTCTGGTGAGGTGGTGCTCCGACGACAGCGCCATCTATGGAGTGGATATGTCGGGCGTTTGTATCTGAGCCTGTGAGTGTGGTGTATTAGTGTCCCGGTTATTAATGACGTGTCTGCTTACAGAGCTGACCTGGGACCACTGTGTTGAAGGTGGAGCCAGTCTACCCGAGGCAGCCAGTCTCCATACTGTCCAGTTTGCTGCAGCTGTTGTGACGTCGTCCCCCCGGAAGAACACTGTGGTGTGTTAAGCCTGCCAGTGGAGTGGCAGTGGAAGGATTTACCCGGGACCGACGGTTGGAGACGATAATCCACTGGGGTATTGAGGACAGGAGGGTGATTGGTGATATCACACGAGACTCCTGTCTAGGGCGTACCCCTTTTATCGTTCGTGGAGTGGCCGTGCCAGCCTTGGTGGCTCAGTACCTGCCAGCAGACCTGCTGGACGTGTGGTTGACGGCCTCCACGACGGTGCCCCCAGTGGACCTGTGTTGTGGCTGACCTGTGGCCAGGGTAGACTCGGCGTTCTCAGAGGACACGTCTTGAGGCCACGAAGAAAGCACCGCGGACTCAGCACCTAGCTTCGAGGATCCATAGTCTCCAGCAGAAGACTACAGTGTTGATCCCCTTTGTAAAGTGTTAATACCCCTCCCCCTTGTGTACTCTTTTATTATATATATTAAACGGTGAAGGTGAACATTATATTATATTAAGTTCTTAGCTTTCTTTCCCTACTCCCTTTAAGTTACTTGCGTCACGGATCGCATCCCTTGAAAGCCTCTACTGGCTTGGGGTCGGATATATATCTTCCTCTAACGACATCAGAGTAAGAACCCCGTTGCGTCCCGAGAGGGCCGTAACAACATACGTTGTTAAATATGACCGAAAAAGTAAGATTAATAATTTTAACACGAATTTTCTCAATATTTTTCTTTTTCTTTTTACTGTCGATGGTAATTGAAAAATCAATTCTCCAAAATTCATTTTTATTTCAAGTCTGACCCGACGCTTCAACGCGTTTCGTAATAACTTATTACATTTGCAAAGACTTTAGTTTACACACACACAACTGTAACTTGAAAACACTAAACAGAGTTTTACTTATGCTAACACTAAACAGCTTGTCTTATATACTCGGTCTTATATACTCGCATTTGGGTGAGGTGATATGTTGCAACAGTTTTGGATGAGGTGAACAAACTTTTGACCAACACAAGACAGAACACGGAACAATGGGTATTAATTGGATAAATGAGAGGGAAGAATGGAAGAAACTGCAAAGGGCCTATTGGCCCATACTTCCTCTTGATGCTTCTATATTGGTTCGGAGTCTTGAAGTGGGTAGAATATAGTTGTGTATTAATTGGCTGTTGATTGCTGGTGTTGACTTTTTGATGTGTAGTGCCTGGCAGATGTCGAGCCACCTGCTATCCCTTTATCTGTCGATGATTTCTGTGTTGTATGTTAATACAACACACACACACACACACACACATATATATATATATATATATATATATATTTATATATGTATATATATATGTATATATATATATATAAATATATATATATGTATATATATATATGTATATATATATATAGTATATATATATATAGTATATATATATGTATATATATATATATATATATTTATATATATATGTATATATATATGTATATATATATATATATATATATATAAATATATATATATGTATATATATATAGTATATATATATGTATATATATATAGTATATATATACATATATATATATATATATATATATATATATATATATATATATATATATATATATATATATATATATATATATATATATATATATATATATATATATATATATATATATAACTGAAAACTCACACCCCAGAAGTGACTCGAACCCATACTCCCAGAAGCAACGCAACTGGTATGTACAAGACGCCTTAATCCACTTGACCATCACGACCGGACATAATGAGGTGATAGCCGAGGCTATTTGAACCACCCCCACCGCCGGCACTCGGATAGTTATCTTGGGCATAGCATTTTACCAAATCACCTCATTCTTAGGGGCATACGTGAGGAACACAAATGCGAACAAGCCAGAATGGTCCCCTGGACAATATGCAACTGAAAACTCACACCCCAGAAGTGACTCGAACCCATACTCCCAGAAGCAACGCAACTGGTATGTACAAGACGCCTTAATCCACTTGACCCCACTTGGTGGGGTGGTTCAAATAGCCTCGGCTATCACCTCATTATGTCCGGTCGTGATGGTCAAGTGGATTAAGGCGTCTTGTACATACCAGTTGCGTTGCTTCTGGGAGTATGGGTTCGAGTCACTTCTGGGGTGTGAGTTTTCAGTTGCATATTGTCCAGGGGACCATTCTGGCTTGTTCGCATTTGTGTTCCTCACGTGTGCCCCTAAGAATGAGGTGATTTGGTAAAATGCTATGCCCAAGATAACTATCCGAGTGCCGGCGGTGGGGTGGTTCAAATAGCCTCGGCTATCACCTCATTATGTCCGGTCGTGATGGTCAAGTGGATTAAGGCGTCTTGTACATACCAGTTGCGTTGCTTCTGGGAGTATGGGTTCGAGTCACTTCTGGGGTGTGAGTTTTCAGTTGCATATTGTCCAGGGGACCATTCTGGCTTGTTCGCATATATATATATATATATATATATATATATATATATACTATTAAATATGACCGAAAAAGTAAGATTAATAATTCTAACACGAATTTTCTCAATCTTTCGTACATTACGCTTCACTGTTGGAGGTAAATAAAAAATCACTTCTCCAAAATTCATTTTTATTTCTAGTCTGACGCGACACGGGCGCGTTTCGTAAAACTTATTACATTTTCAAAGACTTCACAAATACACAACTGATTAGAACTTACGTATCTCTGCTATTATATCTACATTTGAGTGAGGTGGGAGGGATGATGTGGCATATAGTGACGTGGCATTAACACAAGACAGAACATGAGGGGATATTAATAAGGTATTAAAAGTATCAACACAAGACAGAACAGAAACAATGGGTATTGAATAGAAGTGTTTGTAGAAAGCCTATTGATCCATATTTCTTGATGCTTCTATATTGGAGCGGAGTCTTGAGGTGGGTAGAATATAGTTGTGCAATAATTGGCTGTTGATTGCTGGTGTTGACTTCTTGATGTGTAGTGCCTCGCAAACGTCAAGCCGCCTGCTATCGCTGTATCTATCGATGATTTCTGTGTTGTTTACTAGGATTTCTCTGGCGATGGTTTGGTTATGGGAAGAGATTATATGTTCCTTAATGGAGCCCTGTTGCTTATGCATCGTTAAACGCCTGGAAAGAGATGTTGTTGTCTTGCCTATATACTGGGTTTTTTTGGAGCTTACAGTCCCCAAGTGGGCATTTGAAGGCATAGACGACGTTAGTCTCTTTTAAAGCGTTCTGTTTTGTGTCTGGAGAGTTTCTCATGAGTAGGCTGGCCGTTTTTCTGGTTTTATAGTAAATCGTCAGTTGTATCCTCTGATTTTTGTCTGTAGGGATAACGTTTCTATTAACAATATCTTTCAGGACCCTTTCCTCCGTTTTATGAGCTGTGGAAAAGAAGTTCCTGTAAAATAGTCTAATAGGGGGTATAGGTGTTGTGTTAGTTGTCTCTTCAGAGGTTGCATGGCTTTTCACTTTCCTTCTTATGATGTCTTCGATGAAACCATTGGAGAAGCCGTTATAGACTAGAACCTGCCTTACCCTACAGAGTTCTTCGTCGACTTGCTTCCATTCTGAGCTGTGGCTGAGAGCACGGTCGACGTATGCGTTAACAACACTCCTCTTGTACCTGTCAGGGCAGTCGCTGTTGGCATTTAGGCACATTCCTATGTTTGTTTCCTTAGTGTAGACTGCAGTGTGGAAACCTCCGCTCTTTTCCATGACTGTTACATCTAGAAAAGGCAGCTTCCCATCCTTTTCCGTCTCGTAAGTGAAACGCAGCACGGAACTCTGCTCAAATGCCTCCTTCAGCTCCTGCAGATGTCTGACATCAGGTACCTGTGTAAGAATGTCGTCAACATACCTGCAGTATATGGCCGGTTTCAAGTTCATGTCGACTAAGACTTTTTGCTCGATGGTACCCATGTAGAAGTTTGCAAACAGGACACCTAGGGGAGAACCCATGGCGACCCCATCTACTTGCTTATACATGTGTATGATGGGCACATGTATAAGCAAGTAGATGGGGTCGCCATGGGTTCTCCCCTAGGTGTCCTGTTTGCAAACTTCTACATGGGTACCATCGAGCAAAAAGTCTTAGTCGACATGAACTTGAAACCGGCCATATACTGCAGGTATGTTGACGACATTTTTACACAGGTACCTGATGTCAGACATCTGCAGGAGCTGAAGGAGGCATTTGAGCAGAGTTCCGTGCTGCGTTTCACTTACGAGACGGAAAAGGATGGGAAGCTGCCTTTTCTAGATGTAACAGTCATGGAAAAGAGCGGAGGTTTCCACACTGCAGTCTACACTAAGGAAACAAACATAGGAATGTGCCTAAATGCCAACAGCGACTGCCCTGACAGGTACAAGAGGAGTGTTGTTAACGCATACGTCGACCGTGCTCTCAGCCACAGCTCAGAATGGAAGCAAGTCGACGAAGAACTCTGTAGGGTAAGGCAGGTTCTAGTCAATAACGGCTTCTCCAATGGTTTCATCGAAGACATCATAAGAAGGAAAGTGAAAAGCCATGCAACCTCTGAAGAGACAACTAACACAACACCTATACCCCCTATTAGACTATTTTACAGGAACTTCTTTTCCACAGCTCATAAAACGGAGGAAAGGGTCCTGAAAGATATTGTTAATAGAAACGTTATCCCTACAGACAAAAATCAGAGGATACAACTGACGATTTACTATAAAACCAGAAAAACGGCCAGCCTACTCATGAGAAACTCTCCAGACACAAAACAGAACGCTTTAAAAGAGACTAACGTCGTCTATGCCTTCAAATGCCCACTTGGGGACTGTAAGCTCCAAAAAACCCAGTATATAGGCAAGACAACAACATCTCTTTCCAGGCGTTGAACGATGCATAAGCAACAGGGCTCCATTAAGGAACATATAATCTCTTCCCATAACCAAACCATCGCCAGAGAAATCCTAGTAAACAACACAGAAATCATCGATAGATACAGCGATAGCAGGCGGCTTGACGTTTGCGAGGCACTACACATCAAGAAGTCAACACCAGCAATCAACAGCCAATTATTGCACAACTATATTCTACCCACCTCAAGACTCCGCTCCAATATAGAAGCATCAAGAAATATGGATCAATAGGCTTTCTACAAACACTTCTATTCAATACCCATTGTTTCTGTTCTGTCTTGTGTTGATACTTTTAATACCCTATTAATATCCCCTCATGTTCTGTCTTGTGTTAATGCCACGTCACTATATGCCACATCATCCCTCCCACCTCACTCAAATATAGATATAATAGCAGAGATACGTAAGTTCTAATCAGTTGTGTATTTGTGAAGTCTTTGAAAATGTAATAAGTTTTACGAAACGCGCCCGTGTCGCGTCAGACTAGAAATAAAAATGAATTTTGGAGAAGTGATTTTTTATTTACCTCCAACAGTGAAGCGTAATGTACGAAAGATTGAGAAAATTCGTGTTAGAATTATTAATCTTACTTTTTCGGTCATATTTAATAATATATGTCTACAGGAAAGACTGCTACCAAAATATACTAATATATATATACATATATATATACATATATATATATATATATATATATATGTATATATATATATGTATATATGTATATATATATATATATGTATATATATATATATATATGTATATATATATATATATATATGTATATATATATATATATATGTATATTTATATATATGTATATATATATATATGTATATATATATATATATATATATATATATATATATATATATATATATATATATATATATATATATATATATATATATATATATAATTTATTGTTTTTAATAGGAAAGGCGTACAACCTCTGGCTGGAAGAAGAGAACCTTTAACCTCAGAGAAAAACACACATAACTCATTAGAGGGGAATTTTATGTCCCATCTTTTATTGTTTATATGTTGTTTTACCCTACTACCCACTTCCTGTTGTTTTGTTGTGCTTTATTAGGTATTTAAAGGGAGACGAAGTCCTCCACGAAACGGACAGAGAAAATGAACTATGAGTTGATATCTCGCTCAACCTGTCTCCTGAAGCCCACATAAAAAAATAATATCATTAGCGGCGTCTGAAAGGCTGGCTAACATAAGAACTGTAAATAGAAATTTGTGTAAGGAATCATTTACAACCTTTTATATCACATATGATGTACCTATCCTCGAGTATGCAGCTCCAAAATGCCTCCTTTACATTGTTAAGAACAAGGCGAAGCTGGAAGGTTCAAGCAATGGCACTAGACATGTACCAGAACTATTTATATTTTTATTTATTTATATATACAAGAGTTCTTACATTCTTGTAACTAAGAGGTACCGGGAAGTTAAAGTTCAAGTATTCTTATTGATACAAGAAAAAATACATCTCAAAGGGATAGAGTAGCTTAGGCTATTTCTAACCCCCCCCCCCCCCCTCCCCCATAATCTTGTTGGGAAATCTACCGGTGATTGAATTGAATATTAATTCAAGAGATTGTATTTATTACTTCTAACAGACTGTATTTTATAATTGATTTTCCCCAGTAAACTTCCCTTCACCCTTTTTTTGGGGGTGTTTCATGTTTAATCATACCATAATTAAATGGTAGATATAATTACTATTGTGTTATAGATCACACAACTATATGTAGAACATTTAAAATGGCCTCAGCAGGTTTGTAATGTGAGAGTTGGGCCTCCAGCATCGGACTCTGTCTGCCACTTGTGGTCCGTCCTGGACGTGTATTAATGGTGACCGTTAGTCATGGGATGGCAGCTCTACTAATGTCTGGTGTGCTCACAATATACCTGAGGAAACGATACTAACGTCTACCAAATGCAGCTATATTTCCAATGTAACACTTAAATGTGGTTAATTAGAGACTCTAACCATTGTGGGTGGTGTCTCCCTGCACCCTAACGATATATCCTAGACACAAAAAATAACTGGCCAATATATTTGAGCTAAAATAAACCGAACTGGCACTTCCCCTTACTATGAAGCTGCGTATTCTCGGCAGCAAATAACAATTAACTTGATTCGCACTGCATTCTTGGACCCGCTGGGAGTAAATTGTCGTCGCGGTGGGAGGCCCTCTTGTTAGCTCTAATCATCACAACACTTAATATAGGTGCCCCCCCCCCTCCTTCCTCCTTCAGCGCTCGTCACCTTCAGGTGTAAAATTTATTGAGAAGAGTAAGGAGAGTTTTGTGTAATCTCTTATTGTTATTGAATGTACAATTAATTGTTAATTTTATTGGGTTACTAGCTTAGACTGGAGGATTTTAGTGTAACATTAGTTAGAAGAATTTTGTGACGAAAGTTGATCGTAGAGGCCGTTCCTATTCTCTATATTCTTTTTATGACTAACTACTGTAAATTAACAACATCTTATGGCAATTACATTAGAATCTGTATTATGATGTGGAAATTTCCAACACGAGGCATGATTTACGAGAAAAGGCTGCATGCCCCTCGCGTCGCTGGAAGAGAGAAGAGTTCGGGTAAACATGATCACCACATACAAAATTCTCAAGGGAATTGACAGGTTAGAAAAATATAGATTATAGCACTCTCAGAAGGGCTTCCTTATGGATAAAGAAATCAAAAGACAAATTTAAATGAAAAAAATCCTCCTCAAAGAGGCTGGAAAATGGGACTGCGCAGGGAGGAATACTAAGCCCCTTCCTCTTCAACTGTCTCATGGAACTATTCATGAAGCTCAAGTTACCAAAAGTTAAACAGCTTAACTATGCTAATGACTTTGTGGTCATCATCAATGGCCAAGGCGCCAGGAACCATGCACAAAATGCCTAGATATTATCAGCAGGGAAGTGGAACGCAAAGCAGTCAAAATAAACAACAATAAAACCAAACCCTGCAGCCTCTCCGAGACACAACCCAGGATTTTTCACAATTCCCCCATGCACTCGACCTATGTCAATAGGCCGTTCTACCTCTTCGCCCTTACTTACTTCGTTCTACTTACTTTGCCCGGACCAAAGAGCCAGAGCTCATCCCCCGCAAGCACAATTAGGTGAGTACACAGAAATCACAATAGCGTGATGTATCAAATGAACAAATCCACAAGGGCCATGACGAGGATTCGAACCTGCGTCCAAGAGCATCCCAGACGCTGCCTTAATCGACTGAGCTACGACATGGATAAGAATTGCAATCTGTAAATTATAAAATCCTGGTTTGTGTCTCGGAGAGGCTGCAGGATCCAAGTAAATTTAGTAGAATTTCTGGTTGCAATTCTTATCCATGTCGTAGCTCAGTCGATAAGGCAGCGTCAGGGATGCTCTTGGACGCAGGTTCGAATCCTCGTCATGGCCCTTGTGGATTTGTTCATTTGATACATGTCCTCGTGACATACATGTCATTTGATGTCCTCATACTCCACTGGATTTCTGTGTGTAATGCAACATGGGATATAAATTATTAAGTGAGTAAAGTTAGGGTCCCCCACTCATCAATCTGATAAGGTTCTTCACATTACCTGCATACACTCTGGTGTTGCACAGGACCTCTCCCCCCCCCTCCCAACGCTCACTTCAAATGCTCAAAGAAATCACAGTAACGTGATGTATCAACGAGAAAATTAGTTGGAACCATGAGGAACATTCGAACCTGCACACTGGGTTTCCCCAAGCACACGCCTTAAACCAATGGAGCACGATACGCTATAAGTAATGTAATCTTGGGTACAACTGAATCCAATGGGAGTCCTTGAAGCATTGAGCTGATACCAGGTCAAGATTTAGTAGAGTGGCTGCACACGCTGGGGTGTGGTAGAAGAGTTCTTCCCAGCAACGCTCACTTCACATGTATAAAAAACTTCTTTAACGTGACATATCAGTGGAACATACAAAAAATGGATGAATTTATTTCAGCTCATACATTTAAAAATATTTATAATTATCTGTGGAAAAGATTATAAAATACTTGACAAAGTAAATCGTGAAAGATTGTCAGGAACAGAGAATTAGGGAGAAATAGATTATTTTTTAAGTATTTTACTCTCTCATTTAACCTCTCATTAACCGGTTCGCTGCTCATTAACTGGCTTGTGTCACATTAAGAGATTTTCATCTAATTAACTGTCTCTCCCCATCACTATTACATTCTAACATTTTAAACAAATCGTTTCTCACTAACTGATCCGTTTTTCGTTAACTATTTCTCCTCTCAATAAATTATTCGTACTTATTAACTGGTTCTCTATAACAGAGAGAGAGAGAGAGATAGAGAGAGAGAGATAGAGAGAGAGAGAGAGAGAGAGAGAGAGAGAGAGAGAGAGAGAGAGAGAGAGAGAGAGAGAGAGAGAGAGAGATAGAGAGAGAGAGAGAGAGATAGAGAGAGAGAGAGAGAGAGAGAGAGAGAGAGAGAGAGAGAGAGAGAGAGAGAGAGAGAGAGAGAGAGAGAGAGAGAGAGAGAGATAGAGAGAGAGAGAGAGAGAGAGAGAGAGAGAGAGAGAGAGAGAGAGAGAGAGAGAGAGAGAGAGAGAGAGAGAGAGAGAGAGAGAGAGAGAGATAGAGAGAGAGAGAGAGAGAGAGAGAGAGAGAGAGAGAGAGAGAGAGAGAGAGAGAGAGAGAGAGAGAGAGAGAGAGAGAGAGAGAGAACAGTCAGAGACAGACAGACAGACAGACAGACAGACAGACAGACAGACAGACAGACAGACAGACAGACAGACAGACAGACAGACAGACAGACAGACAGGTGGCGGTGATGGAAGCAAGCGAAGAAGGACATGCAGATAAAACTGCCGAACATTTCAGTAGTTCCCCGTGGAACTCTAAACAGAACAGTTTTACGTAATGATACCAAAAATTTCAAGACCAATTAGAGTTAATCTTGGCAATTAGCGTCTCCGCTGCCCATCCTTCAGGGGAGTCGAAGGCTCGCTCATTAACACACATTCCCCAAAGGTTCACCAGGAATAAAACTTGTATTCCACTTGTGTTGATCATTGACTGCGCCGCCCTCCTTCCCTGCTCCTCCACACCCCGGTACACTTGCCCCTCTACACTCTACTACACTTGCCTCTATGGTGTCCTCATACTCCACTGTCCTCGCCTCTATGGTGTCCTCATACTCTACTGTCCTCGCCTCCATGGTGTCCTCATACTCCACTGTCCTCGTCTCTATGGTGTCCTCATACTCTACTGTCCTCGCCTCTATGGTGTCCTCATACTCTACACTCCTCGCCTCTATGGTGTCCTCATACTCCACTGTCCTCGTCTCTATGGTGTCCTCATACTCTACTCTCCTCGCCTCTATGGTGTCCTCATACTCCACTGTCCTCGCCTCTATGGTGTCCTCATACTCTACTGTCCTCGTCTCTATGGTGTCCTCATACTCTACTCTCCTCGTCTCTATGATGTCCTCATACTCCACTGTCCTCGCCTCTATGGTGTCCTCATACTCTACTGTCCTCGCCTCCATGGTGTCCTCATACTCCACTGTCCTCGTCTCTATGGTGTCCTCATACTCCATTGTCCTCGCCTCTATGGTGTCCTCATACTCTACTGTCCTCGCCTCCATGGTGTCCTCATACTCCACTGTCCTCGTCTCTATGGTGTCCTCATACTCCACTGTCCTCGCCTCTATGGTGTCCTCATACTCCACTGTCCTCGCCTTTATGGTGTCCTCATACTCCACTGTCCTCGCCTCAATGGTGTCCTCATACTCCACTGTCCTCGCCTCTATGGTGTCCTCATACTCCACTGTCCTCGCCTCTATGGTGTCCTCATACTCCACTGTCCTCGCCTCTATGGTGTCCTCATACTCCACTGTCCTCGCCTCTATGATGTCCTCATACTCCACTGTCCTCGCCTCTATGGTGTCCTCATACTCTACTGTCCTCGCCTCTATGGTGTCATACTCTACTGTCCTCGCCTCTATGGTGTCCTCATACTCTACTGTCCTCGTCTCCATGATGTCCTCATATTACACTGTCCTCGCCTCTATGATGTCCTAATACTACACTGTCCTCGCGGATGTTGTCCTCGTGACACCACTGTTCTGGCGACTATAGTGTCTGCCTGACAACACTGTGCTTGTAGCTATGGGGTCACCATTACACCATTACATACGTAGCGTAAGGCTACGCTACGATGATGCTTAAGATGATGCTGTGTTGAGGGAAAATTGTAAGCGATGCAACAAGTCCTTAAGCATATACTGCTGTAGCCTCTTTCAGAAAAATCTCAAGACACTCATAATTTGTGAGTTTATCTTACAACCGAAGTGTGTCACATCTGTGTTGCTCACTTTTAATATCGTTTCTTTACACCAAATTTTCCATCGCTATTTATACTGACACCAACAGAACCTAAACTTCGACACACCATCTCGCATCCCACCCTAACCTTAGAAGAAATCGCGAGACTGCACATCCCTGCCTGTCGCTGATTGCATGCAGATCTTTCCAAATGAATATATCCTGCAAACCCCTACAGACGCAGATCTCAGCATATCTCTCATCATTTTTCTCCTCCCCCTTCCCCCACTCTCTGCAGCGCCCTCCACGACCGCCGCAGAGATTCTCTCGGATGAAGATAAAAGATTTTGATCAGAGAGGTTCACTCGTCCCATCGTTTTCCTTGCTCCTGGCCGCTCTCCAGTGCCGGTGTGGCCTCTCCCAGGTCTTGGTTGGGCGTCCGCTGGGAGTGCGGGCAGGACGGTAGGGTGGTGAAGGAGGCGCCACACCAGCCAGAGAGTAATGCATGTGAGGCATCACACACTTCCAGCCAGCATCGCCTCCTCAACGTCTCCTTCCTGCCTCCTCCACCTCAGTCTTGGACGACCAATTCTGACGAAATTGCTTCATATTTTGATCCGAATATTTTGTATATTTTTTTTTTCCTGAATTCTGGGCTGGCAAGATGCCTTTGGCATCTTGTTGGTTGTATAAAGACTTTTTTGTTCTAGCATTTGTTCTTTCCGGTTTAGTAAATGTTGTCTTTCATTAAAGTTATTGTCCCCCTCCGTCATTTGAATTGTTCAATTTTGAGATAGATACCAAGGTATTTTTAATGTGTTGTATCTATGCAATCCGTTCTAAGACCTCGCCTCCATGGTGTCCTCATACTACACTGTCCTCGCCTCTATGGTGTCCTCATACTACACTGTCCTCGCCTCTATGGTGTCCTCATACTACACTGTCCTCGCCTCTATGGTGTCCTCATACTACACTGTCCTCGTCTCTATGGTGTCCTCATACTACACTGTCCTCGCCTCCATGGTGTCCTCATACTACACTGTCCTCGCCTCTATGGTGTCCTCATACTACACTGTCCTCGCCTCTATGGTGTCCTCATACTACACTGTCTTCGCCTCTATGGTGTCCTCATACTACACTGTCCTCGCCTCCATGGTGTCCTCATACTACACTGTCCTCGCCTCTATGGTGTCCTCATACTACACTGTCCTCGCCTCTATGGTGTCCTCATACTACACTGTCCTCGCCTCTATGGTGTCCTCATACTACACTGTCCTCGTCTCTATGGTCCTCGATCCCACAGACGCTTCCAATTTTACATGCTGTTTATAGAAAATTGGATTTTTCTCAAATAGAAATTAATATTGTTATATATTAGCATAGTGTGCATATTTAGGCGTGAGTGAGGTTAGTTGTTTAGGTTCTGTTGGCGATTATTTGTGTTTGTAGTACGTTGGTGAAGCATTTATAGCGTTGTGATTCGCACACGATCAACCCGTTCTCGACTTAAATCCATTCCATCCAGCGGTCGACCCCACATACGCATTCATAAATTTGTACATGCTGTTCATTCAAAACAGGAATTTTCTCAAATATAAATTAATATTATAATATACTAGAATATTGTGCATATATTGGCATAGGTTACGTTAGGTTGGGTGTTTAGGTTCTGTTGGCGATTATTTGTATTTGTAGTACGTGGGTGAAGCATTTATAGCGTTGTGGTTCGAAAAAAATTCGTCAGTGAAGTACTTGTTACGGAAGTGTTTGAATGTCATCAGTTGTGAGTTGTGTGTAAACCGCTTTTCATTCATAAAAAGGGGGTTTGGCGGGTGCATGGAATGGACTTTGGCCTTTGTTTATGAGGACTGGCTGGTTTATGAGAAGGGGCTGCTCGGTGGATCGCACGCACTCACTTTGGCCGTAATAAATCTGGAGGACCATTCCACAACCCCACTGGAACATAATTTGACGCTCCAGAACTAGAAGTTCACTCTCAACTAATTTATTCTGAAATTTTGTTCGCCAGGGCGTTGATCCATCATTTCCAACCACCAGTCTCCTCATTGAAACAATGGTCAGGTCAACCACTTCTATAAGTTCTTGGTATTTTGTATGGCAGTAACAATACCTGAATATTGCTCTTTGGAATTTGCTGTCTTAAACAGCAAATCGTTTGTCAATTAAGTCAATACGAGTCAATACAACTGTCGTTTGCACCGTATATCGAATAAATAAATAAAATCGAATCAAAATATTTGTTCATAAATGGTTGTACTTCTAAAATTGGGGAAGTTTAGGCTCAAAATACTGTACATTAATTACATAATAAAGTCAAAATAATAGCACTGCACTAGGTCATTGTCATTATCGGAATCAGTGCTAAAATCTTAATTCGGAACAACTTATAAAAATCTTCACAATACTGGCAAGACTAAACAGCCATACAGTTATATAAAAAATAAAACTTAAAATTTTATACTTCAAGTGACTGATATATAACTTACAATTTGAAAAGTGGAAAACAAATGAAGGAAAAGCAATTGCTGTCATTGTTGATCTTATAGTGTAAGCTACTGTGCTTCTATTTTCTTATCAGTATTAAGAAAAGCAATCATGTTACTAAAATTTAGAGTAAGGAAACCAGTAACTATTGAGGGATTCGTATTGTACAACATTTTGATCCACTTCGGAACACATTCAGCTGTGAGTGTTTGGGAATTCACATTGCCTTGAAGTGTGCAAAGGGTACAGCGATCTTGATAGAGATAAGAGGTGGATTCGTCGCTTATTGTGCGCTCATGTGCAAGGTCCGCAAGCAACTGCGTGAAGCCAGGACTAGAGTGTGCACCATAATCGGATTGAGCATAATGTGAGCAGCTCAACGATATCACGATGGCTGTCATACAAAGTCATCAGGAGATGGTAACGGAGATAGAAGTTAGTAATCTGGATGTGTGAGTTATACTCAGAGCTTGAGCAAGATTAAAAGTATATGGGGCAGTTGGAGGTACTGTGAGCTTTTTATCTGTTTGTTTATCTCCTCTGGGGACTGCCTGAGGCTATGGAGGTGAAGTCAGGCTTCCAAGTGGGGAAGTTGTTTAGGCGATTCAAACCGTTTCAGGAAACTTCCATCTCCTCTAGGTGCCGTAAGACCTGCTCTGTGATTGGTTAATTATGAGAGCTGACATCATATATGTTTATGCATCTTTGGGTATGCTACACAGAGGCAAGAGCTCAACACCCATGAGGGGGGGCTAAAGACAGGCCCAAGACACTTCAAGACGTTAGACGACCATAGTTTACATTCACTTCAATTATCTATCACATTACGGGATACTCATGCCCGTCCCACCTCTTGTGGTATCTTAATCTTCATCAATCGATCAATCCACCCATGTAGCTGGTGGAATATATGCCATTCTGGGTATTGAGTTCATGGTAATGAGACATTCCTTGATTTGACAAAATGAAATGTGTTTGGAATCAAAGTGAAGTTCTCTTCTGCTAATTGCATGTTTCCTACTTGTGTCCTGTAGAATCCCCAAGTCACGTTCTCATAGTAGTCGATATACATTTGAGAATCTTCGTTAGAAAGCAGGTCATCCTAGTTACGAGTCGCATAAGTGTTTAAGCGAATATATATAGTCTCACAGCTTATATATTGTTGGGGTTCACCTCCAATGAGAGGGGAAAGGGGTGAGTAACAGTACACTCAAGGTCACTCACCGTAGCCCTGCGGGTCTTCACTCTATCCTCGCGGCGCCACTGTATGCCAGGAGAGTATCCCAGTCAATCCCAAACGCCCTCTGATCAAGAAGGAGTGGGAACACAACTTGTTCACTTAACTGTTGTATGCCCGCCCCAACATAGGGCTCTACTACTAACCACAAGGTCGCCAACTGGTGTTTTCGGTGTCCAGTAACACGTCAGTGGTTTTGTTGAATTGTGGTAACAGTGGCAAGAACACACTCAATATGTCTGATATCAGGCAGGTATTTACTTCTATCACTATCTGCTTTCAGGTATTATATAGCCACAAGAAATATGGAGGGGATAATTTAAACACCAATGTACTTTGTATTTTACTTAAAACTCATTCAAAGACATCACAAGATTATATCAATAAGCAAACAGCTGTTTCAGGCGGGAGTCGCTCGTTCCCACACATATAATATGAACTCACCAAGCCAGCAACGCTCCCCCTCTCGTCAATGTCAAAATCAGCTGGGCGACTACCCCCCCCCCCCCCCCGCGCGAATGTCACTTTAACTGTTTGCTTGTTTTCCTGGCGTCACACGCTCTGTTTCTTTAAGTTCTCAAAGATCACTAGAAGATCGAACACACAATATTTGCGACAACAGCACGTAAACACTTAGCTACACTGATCTTGTGCTCAATCAAACATTTCTATATTAAAGGTGACAATAATTCGCTGTCATGGTATTACACACTGCCCTTCATTTAATGATAACGTATGCAAGTATATATCACTGGAGTTCTCAGTAATTCCTTCCGTGGGCGATAACACAATTAATCACTGCACACATGAATGATTATTCAATACACAAGCATAGACATATATATATATATGTGGATGAGTCATAGACATCAATAATGGTAATAACATAGTTACTGGGCACATAGCCTAACTCCCAAATACTGGCATATTCATATATATATATATATTCTCTCACTAAATGATCGTATTAAAGTCTCATTAAAGACATTATCAACACAGTAAATTCATCAATTACTCCGGGTGCCTGCATACACCAATAATAATCATAAATATCGTGAGTACTCTTTATAGTCCCACTGCACACTTGTACCTTACTGTGACATAGGTGAGCCTTGCTCACGACATACAAAATACTCAGGCTAAATAATATAGCTGACTAAAGGGGAATTGGGAGGGAAACTAGAATCACCTACTTCCACCTATCCTCCGGTGAGAGTTGAGTTGTAGCTCCTGGTCCTGGCTCCTGCCTCGTGTAGGGAACGCCCCCACACACACACTGTCGTGTCCTCCAGGAACTCAATCAACGTCCCACCGAAAGCGCGTCGTCTCCGTGCCTTTTCACTGCAGGTCCGTGCTCCTCCTCGACTTCTTGTGGGGTTGGAGTCGGTCTCCCGGCCGTCGACTTCTCCTCCCAGCTACGGCTGCCCGCCTACGTCTCGGCTGCAGTCGTTCGGATTCCCGAATAGTTTTCTTCTTCCGCTGCTTCCCGGTGGCTCGATCCAGCCACTACGCCGTCACAAACGGGTGAACTGCCTCAGACGTCGCATACGTCACTGCACAGACTTCACTTCTTCTTGCACAGTACCTGTCCTGGAGCACTTGTTGTTCAATATCCCGTCGATTCCCTCTCTGGTCCAATACATGAACGAAGGAAGACCTCACAGAGTACTGGCAGACTTCGGGTGACACGTAAAATCCACGGGAGCGGGAAACAACTGTCAAACTGACAGGACCAATCTTTGCACGTCCAACCACCTTGATGTGTCGTGTCAGACTGCTTCCTTCACGGAGGATTGGCTCAGCAACTACGTCATCACTGTGGAGCTATCAGCCATCGCATACGTCGCTGCCTAGACTCCACTCTTGCACAACACCTGTTCCTGGAGCACTTGTTGCTCAATATTCTGTCAATTCCTTCTCTGGTCCAACACATGAACGAAGGAAGACCCCACAGGTGATGGCAGACCACGGGTGATGCGTAAGTCCTCCGGAGACGGGTTAAACTGTCCAACTGACAGGACCCCCCCAGCGCACGTCCGACCTCCTTGACGTGCTGTCTTAGACTGATGGCGCCAGCGCGGCGCGATGACCGGACCCCCCTTCCTTCGTGACGTCATATTCGCCACGAGAGGTTTTCATTGGCTTCCTGTGCCACGTCGCTGTCCAATCTGGTGTCACTGACGTCACACAGTTTTGGCGGGAAAACAGAAGAGCCAGCGCCATATTGGCTTCCTAAAGGGCCTAAACCACAGGCCAAAATACTCTTCTTTTATCAATTTCTCGGCACTTCGAGAACACTACATTCTCCTACACATATCAAACTGATGCCTGCGACGTAGAGAATGCTCGGGTAAAGTGGACATGACTCTTACTGCAGGCGTGCGAGAAATATAAGGGGGGGAACACCGTCACAATATATATATATATATATATATATATATATATATATATATATATATATATATATATATATATATATATATATATATGTCGTACCTAGTAGCCAGAACGCACCTCTCAGCCTACTATGCAAGGCCCGATTTGCCTAATAAGCCAAGTTTTCCTGAATTAATATATTTTCTCTAATTTTTTTCTTATGAAATGATAAAGCTACCCATTTCATTATGCATGAGGTCAATTTTTTTATATTGGAGTTAAAATTAACGTCGATATATGACCGAACCTAACCAACCCTACCTAACCTAACCTAACCTATCTTTATAGGTTAGGTTAGGTTAGATAGCCGAAAAAGTTAGGTTAGGTTAAGTAGGTTAGGTAGTCGAAAAACAATTAATTCATGAAAACTTGGCTTATTAGGCAAATCGGGCCTTGCATAGTAGTCTTAGAAGTGCGTTCTGGCTACTAGGTACGACATATATATATATATAGTATATTTTGGTAGCAGTGTTTCTTGTAAACATATAATATTAAATATGACCGAAAAAGTAAGATTAATAATTCTAACACGAATTTTCTCATATTTTCTTATGTTTCTTTTCACTGTCGATGGTAATTGAAAAATCAATTCTCCCAAAATTCATTTTTATTTCTAGTCTGACGCGACGCTTGAACGCGTTTCGTAGTAACTTATTACATTTTCAAAGACTGTAGTTTACACACACACAACTATAACCTGCAAACACTAAACAGAGTTCTTCTATGCTATAATTTTAAACAGCTTTCATCTTATATACCTACATTTGGGTGAGGTGGTATGTTACAACAGTTATGGATGAGGCGAACAAAACTTTCAACACAAGACAGAACACGAAACAATGGGTATATATTGGGTAAATTAAAGGGAAGAATGGAAGTAACTGCAAAGGACCTGTTCGCCCATATTTCTTGATGCTTCTATATTGGTGCGGAGTCTTGAAGTGGGTAGAATATAGTTGTGCATTAATTGGCTGTTGATTGCTGGTGTTGACTTCTTGATATGTTGTGCCTTATAGGTATCAAGCCGCCTGCTATCGCTGTATCTATCGGTGATTTCTGTGTTTTTTGTTAAGACTTCTCTGGTGATGGTTTGGTTGTGGGAAGAGATTATATGTTCCTTAATGGAGCCCTGTTGCTTATGCATCGTTAATCGCCTAGAAAGAGATGTTGTTGTCTTGCCTATATACTGAGTTTTTTGAGGCTTACAGTCCCCAAGTGGGCATTTGAAGGCACAGACGATATTGGTCTCTTTTCAAGCGTTCTGTTTTGTGTCTAAAGAGTTTCTCATGAGTAGATTAGCGGTTTTTTTGGTTTTATAGTAAATCGTCAATTGTATCTTCTGATTTTTGTCTGTAGGGATAACGTTCCTATCAACAATATCTCTCATGACCCTTTCCTCCGTTTTATGAGCTGTGGAAAAGAAGTTCCTTTAAAATAGTCTAATAGGGGGTATAGGTGTTGTGTTAGTTGTCTCTTCAGAGGTTGCATGGCATTTCACCTTCCTTCTTATGATGTCTTCAACGAAACCATTGGAGAAGCCGTTGTTGACTCGTCGATGGTATTCCCTCCAAGAGGAGCACCTAGAAATGTGCTGTCCTCAGGGTTGGTTATGTGAATATCAAGCAAAACAACCTTTATTTGCTCTATTATGTTCTGGTTGGTGGAGGTTATTTCGCACTTGGAAGAGTTCAGAGTGAGGCCTAGATTTGCTCTTGCTCCTGAATTATTCTTATGTCATCCAAGAGTGAGTTTGGTGAGCCAGCTAGAGTACCATCGTCAAAAAAACAAATGTTGAGCTCACTGGACAGGTTATCGGTGACTTCCTTCCCTGCAAACACAAACCAAAACTGTCTCTATTTTCCGCTTGTTACAACTTGTAAAAAAGTTGTTACATCTTGGCTTAACGTGTTTATGACGTATTAGAACGTTGTTACAACTTGCTATATTGGTTGTTATAACTGGTTAGGAGGTGTTAAAACTTGTTCGAACGTTGTACCAACGTCGTAGTTTCGGTGTGTGTTTGGCGGGTTGATGACTAGGCAGAAAAGAAAAGTAGGAAGGGGGTCACCCTGTTGGACACCTTGTGATTTAATTTCATGTTCCCCAAAAAGCAGAGTTACATTCTTGCTGTAGCATGAGTTTACAAACGGGTAGAGGGAAGGAAAGAGGCGATGAACCGCACTGAGTACTGCATCCCTTCTAACCAGATTGAAAGCATTTTTGAAGTCCACTTTTATCAGGGCTTCTTCACCCGTAATGTTGGCAATGTAGGCTCTAGCTGCATGAGCCGCTGCCTCACACCCTTGGGGAATGCCAAACCCAAGCTGTTTTGGCTTTAGCATGTCGGCTGCTGCTTGACTAACTGTTCTGGCTGCAGCCTTAGCGACGAGGCGCCGGAGTGAACTGCCCACAGCTATCGGTCTGATTCCTCCATCTTTTTTCCTGAGGGCAAAGAGTGAAGCACCAAAATAGATAGGCCGTATGGTCTGTGGTATGTTGCCAGCTAGACATGTGTTGGAGAATCTAGTTAGTTCCACCAGGAGGCCCTGTGCAATGTCTCTCAGTACAGGATTGAGCATTTGTTTGATGTGGTTGGGTCTTAGTACTGTGAACCCGCCTGCTGATCCTGGTGGGAAAGATAAAGCTGCTTTATGCACCATGGATTCGAGCACACACAGGGGTTCTGCTCTGGTGACACGGACTAGAGGAACACTGTCATCACGTGGAGCTCTGTGTGGGGTTTTTTCTCTTTGGGCTTGTGCTGTATCGGTGTCTCTCGTGACAACTGTGTCCTCGCTGGTGATGACTCTGATCGTCCTTATTGTGTTGCCTTCTTCTATTTTCATGCTGACTGTTGCTCTGATTTTGGATGCCTCGGTTCTGCTGTTGATACCTTTTCCACGGTGGGTAATTTTTGGCACTGGTGGGAAGGGGTGCCTGGTTGTCCTCTCTAGGAAAACTATTTATAGATATATAGATTTTATTATTATTATATATATATATATATATATATATATATATATATATATATATATATATATATATATATATATATATATATATATATACATATATATATATATATATATATATATATATATATATATATATATATATATATATATTATTAAATATGACCGAAAAAGTAAGATTAATAATTCTAACACGAATTTTCTCGATCTTTCGTACGTTTCTTTTCACTGTTGGTAGTAATTCAAAAATTAATTCTCCAAAATTAATTTTTTATTTCTAGTCTGATGCGACACTTGAGCGCGTTTCGTAAAACTTATTACATTTTCAAAGACTTTAGCTTACACATACACAACTGAATAGAACTTACACATCTTCGATTTGTTTATATCTACATTTGAGTGAGGTGGATGGGGTGAGGTGGTATTAATAGGGTATTAAATTCCTAAACACAAGACAGAACACGAAACAATGGGTATTGAATGGAAGTGATTTGTAGAAAGCCTATTGGTCCATATTTCTTGATGCTTCTATATTGGAGCGGAGTCTTGAGGTGGGTAGAATATAGTTGTGCATTAATTGGCTGTTGATTGCTGGTGTTGACTTCTTGATGTGTAGTGCCTCGCAGACGTCAAGCCGCCTGCTATCGCTGTATCTATCGATGATTTCTGTGCTGTTTACTAGGATTTCTCTGGCGATGGTTTGGTTGTGGGAAGAGATTATATGTGCACCTCCGTGAAGGTGCACATGGCACCAGTGCCTCCGTGAAGGTGCACATGGCCCCAGTGCCTCTCCATCTCGGAGGCTGTAGATGTGTCATGCTCTGCTCTGAGTACAGGGACTTTAGCATTAGTTTCAATAATGAATTCAGATAATGACTTTCAAAATGTGGGAAGGGCATTAGTGGGTAAGGTGAGAGGAGACGAAAGGTGTGTTGGCAGAGACGAAGGAGACCAGGAAAGGGTGTTTACATGCTGGGAGGCTGCGGTGTGGGAGGACATGCGGCAGGGTTTTTCGGCGGAATGTAGGGTGGTTGAGATAGGTAGAATGATGTGTGTGGTGGTTATCTTGTGGTTATCTTGAGATGATTTCGGGGCTTAGTGTCCCCGCGACCCGGTCCTCGACCACGCCTCCAACCCCAGGAAGCAGCCCATGACAGCTGACTAACTCCCAGGTACCTATTTACTGCTAGGTAACAGGCGCATCAGGGAGAAAGAAACCCTGCCCATTGTTTATCGCCTGCGCCCGGGATTTAACCCGGGACCTCAGGATCACGCGTCTAGTGTTCTGTCCGCTCAGCCACCGGCTCCCTTCGCTCAGCTACCGGCTGACAGAGAAATGATGTAAATTGTATGAAGATGTTTACAGTTATGATGACTGTTTATTGCAAACTTTTACTGTGATGGGGGAGATGAGGAGCTACAGTGAGAGGGTGTGTGTAGGGTAAGATAGAGTGTGGGGGTAGGTGGAAGGTAAACCTGAGGTAGGATCGATCCAGGCACCACCGGAGATCCCATCATGTCTATAGGTTAACGAAAATATGTTTGTCTGTGTGTTTGTCGATGGTTGGAAGTCTGATCCATACGGCTGGCCTCATGCAGTTTTGCTTGGTGATTGGGGAATCTATGGAGAGTGTTAGAGTGTTCAAGGGTCATCCCTCTAATGGCACGCGGCCTCTACACCCCCTTCACGTGGTCGGTGAATGAGAATTCCAACACGAAGAGCCTGTAGAGTTTAACAATTATATAAATATTATTGTGTTCAGATATTAACATTCAAACGAATGTTCAAATGACAGATTTTCTTTCATAGGCACATGTTACGGACCCGAACCCAGTGTCGTAGCACGGAGCGGTGACGACAACGCCAGCTGTGGGTCAGTTCCCGAAACCCCCTCCAAATGGACGACGCCATCTAGTGAGGACGGGATATACCGGCCACAGGAGCTGGATTCCCGTCTTAATCAGCTCGTAACATAGCCGCTGCTGACCTCTGGTGAGGTGACGCTTAGACAGCAACGCCATCTATTGAGTGGATAGGTGGGCGTTTGTGTCTAAGCCTGTAAGTGAGGTGCCCTAGGGTGTCCCCAACACTAATGACGTGTCTGATTACAGAGTCGACCTGGGACTGCTGAATCGGATGGTGGATCAGTCTACCCAAGGCAGCCGTAGTATCTCCATGTGTTTGCTGCAGCAGCTGTGAGTCACCCCCCGGATGAACACTGTTGTGTTAGCCTGCCTGTGAGGTGGCAGAACCAGGAATTGTCATACCCGGGGCTGACTGGTGGAGAAGACTAGCCACTGGGGTGTTGTGGTGAGGAGAGTGATCGGTGGTATTACACGAGGCTCCTGCCTAGGGCTCGCAACCCTAGTATCGGTCGTGGAGTGGCCTACGCAGCAGGGCTGATTGGAACCTGCCAGCTACAGGCTGGATTTGTGGTTGAAGGCCTCCACGACGGTGCACCCAGTGGAACTGTGATTTGGCTGGCCTGTGGCCAGGGTAGACTCGTCGAGGGAAACGAAGGATTCATCGTGAGGCCACAAGAAGAAAACCAGGGCTACTCGTCTTGAGCACCGTGGAACATTAATCGTCTTCAGAGGAAGACGATTCTGCACATTGAATATTTATACCCCCCCCCCCCCCCCCCGTGTGACAGTATATATATTTATTTATTGGTGGTGGTAATTATATATTTAATTTAGTGAATTTGTATCCCTTCCCCTTTAATTTACTTGCGTTACGGAACACACCTCTTGAAAGCCACTACTAACTTGGGGCCGGATACCCAAACTCTACTAACATCAGAGAAAGAACCCAGTTGTGACCCAATAGGGCCGTAACAGCACACAATGTTTATGGTGGTGACGTAAACAGCGTGGAACGAAAATAGTTCTAGTGACAGGTGGAGACGGGGAGGGTGTGAGTGGAGATATATATGGTGCAAAGACGTTTACAGTGATGATGACAGTGTGGTGAAAATGGTTACAGTGATGAGGCGAGACAGGGAGGTTTAGAAGACGGTGACGCAGAGCGTGAATGTTGGAAAGATGTGTGTGTGGGGGGGGGGGCAGATGGGGAGGGTGTGTGGGGGGGGGCAGATGGGGAGGGTGTGTGTGGGGGGGGGGCAGATGGGGAGGGTGTGTGTGTGGGGGGGGCCAGATGAGGAGGGTGTGTGTAGGGGGGGGGGCCAGATGGGGAGGATGTGTGTGGGGGCAGATGGGGGGTCTGCGTGGGGGCAGATGGGGAGGGTGTGTGTGGGGACAGATGGGGAGGGTGTGTGGGGGGGCAGATGGGGGTGTGTGTGGGGGCAGATGGGGGGGGGTGTGTGGGGGCAGACCGGGAAGGGTGTGTGTGTGTGGGGGCAGATGGGGAGGGTGTGTGGGGGGGAGGCAGATGGGGAGGGTGAGTGTGGGGGCAGATGGGGAGGGTGTGTGGGGGGGAGGCAGATGGGGAGGGTGAGTGGGGGCAGATGGGGAGGGTGTATGGGGGTCAGATGGCGGGTGTGTGGGGGGTCAGATGGGGAGAGTGTGTGGGGGCCAGATGGGGAGGGTGTGTGTGGGCTCAGATGGGGAGGGTGTGTGTGGGCAGATGGGGAGGGTGTATGGGGGCTCAGATGGGTAGGGTGTGTGGGGGGACAGATGGGGAGGGTGTGTGGGGGGCAGATGGGGAAGTTGTGGGGTGAGGGGCAGATGGGGAGCAGTGTGTTGGGTCAGTTGGGGAAGATGAATGTGTGGGCAGACTGGAAGTGTGTGGTGGAGAAGATGGTAAGGGTGAGTGTGGGTGGTAGATGGGGAAGGTGTGTGGAGGGAGAAGATGGAGAGGGTGACAGGGTGTGGTGATGGTAGGAATGGGAGAGGGTGAGGTGATGGTGAGACTGGGAGAGGGTGTGGTGATGGTGAGACTGGGAGAGGGTGTGGTGATGGTAGGAATGGGAGAGGGTGAGGTGATGGTGAGACTGGGAGAGGGTGTGGTGATGGTGAGACTGGGAGAGGGTGTGGTGATGGTGAGACTGGGAGAGGGTGTGGTGATGGTGAGACTGGGAGAGGGTGTGGTGATGGTGAGACTGGGAGAGGGTGTGGTGATGGTGAGACTGGGAGAGGGTGAGGTGATGGTGAGACTGGGAGAGGGTGTGGTGATGGTGAGACTGGGAGAGGGTGTGGTGATGGTGAGACTGGGAGAGGGTGTGGTTATGGTGAGACTGGGAGAGGGTGTGGTGATGGTGAGACTGGGAGAGGGTGTGGTGATGGTGAGACTGGGAGAGGGTGTGGTGATGGTGAGACTGGGAGAGGGTGTGGTGATGGTGAGACTGGCGGAGGGTGTGGTGATGGTGAGACTGAGAGAGGGTGTGGTGATGGTGAGACTGGGAGAGGGTGTGGTGATGGTGAGACTGTGGGAGGGTGTGGTGATGGTGAGACTGGCGGAGGGTGTGGTGATGGTGAGACTGAGAGAGGGTGTGGTGATGGTGAGACTGGCGGAGGGTGTGGTGATGGTGAGACTGGGAGAGGGTGTGGTAATGGTGAGACTGGCGGAGGGTGTGGTGATGGTGAGACTGAGAGAGGGTGTGGTGATGGTGAGACTGGGAGAGGGTGTGGTGATGGTGAGACTGTGGGAGGGTGTGGTGATGATGAGACTGGCGGAGGGTGTGGTGATGGTGAGACTGAGAGAGGGTGTGGTGATGGTGAGACTGGCGGAGGGTGTGGTGATGGTGAGACTGGGAGAGGGTGTGGTGATGGTGAGACTGGGAGAGGGTGTGGTGATGGTGAGACTGGGAAAGGGTGTGGTGATGGTGAGACTGTGGGAGGGTGTGGTGATGGTGAGACTGGCGGAGGGTGTGGTGATGGTGAGACTGAGAGAGGGTGTGGTGATGGTGAGACTGGGAGAGGGTGTGGTGATGGTGAGGCTGGGTTAGGGTGTGGTGATGGTGAGACTGTTGGAGGGTGTGGTGATGGCGAGACTGGGAGAGGGTGTGGTGATGGTGAGACTGGGAGAGGGTGTGGTGATGGCGAGACTGGGAGAGGGTGTGGTGATGGTGAGACTGTTAGAGGGTGTGGTGATGGCGAGACTGGGGGAGGGTGTGGTGATGGCGAGACTGGGAGAGGGTGTGGTGATGGTGAGACTGGGAGAGGGTGTGTGGTGATGGTGAGACTGGGAGAGGGTGTGGTGATGGTGAGACTGTTGGAGGGTGTACTGCGAGACTAGGAGGTGGAAGGAAGGCAGGTGGTTGTGCAGAGTTGAGAAGGAAGTCGCAAGGCGACGACAAAGGACCTGAGAGTTCCAGGAATAAGGAAGATGAGTCATATTTAAGGCGCCACCAATAAATCCCTTCTCGGGAATAGTTGAAAATATAAATTTAAAATCAGAATTACATTGAGTGACATTCGAGTCTTGTCACATCCCATCTCGAAGGGTCCAGAAAAACGAAGACGATTGGAGTGTTGCCTGACGAGCTGTGATGACGAGGGCAATGGATGCCGGAAACCTTCCACGCAGCTCTCCACTGCCAAGAGGGGAGACACAGACGCGACGAGAGAGAGGGTGAGGGTAGCATTCCTGGGGTTAAGGGAAAAGGGGGGGGGGTGAGGAAGAGCAAGAAGGGGAGAAGAGGGTTGTCGCATCGTGGATCTCGGCGCCAGGCTGCCAGTCGGTGCCAGACTCCGCCTGCTCTGTATTGATTCTGGATTGGCGCCAGGAACCATGTTTACTCAGAGGGATCCATGGCATGGTGATAAGTCTGGAAGATTGGGCGTGAGAGGCAGAGGTTGGCGCGGGGAGGGATGCTGGGCCACGCCCTCAGATGGCTAGCCAGTTTGGCCATGAGAGCTAATTGGCGCGAGGCTGGGAGAGGGGCCTCCTAGAGAGTGAGTAAGGGGCCACAACCTGGTCTCACGGGACCTAGAGAGTAAGGTGTCATAACCTGGTCTCACGGGACCTAGAGAGTGAGTAAGGTGTCACAGCCTGGTCTCACGGGACCTAGAGAGTGAGTAAGGTGTCACAGCCTGGTCTCACGGGACCTAGAGAGTGAGTAAGATGCCACAACCTGGTCTCACGGGACCTAGAGAGTGAGTAAGGTGCCACAACCTGGTCTCACGGGACCTAGAGAGTGAGTAAGGTGCCACAACCTGGTCTCACGGGACCTAGAGAGTGAGTAAGGTGCCACAACCTGGTCTCACTGGACCTAGAGAGTGAGTAAGGTGTCACAGCCTGGTCTCACGGGACCTAGAGAGTAAGGTGTCACAACCTGGTCTCACTGGACCTAGAGAGTGAGTAAGGTGTCACAGCCTGGTCTCACGGGACCTAGAGAGTGAGTAAGGTGTCACAACCTGGTCTCACGGGACCTAGAGAGTGAGTAAGGTGCCACAACCTGGTCTCACGGGACCTAGAGAGTGAGTAAGGTGCCACAACCTGGTCTCACGGGACCTAGAGAGTGAGTAAGGTGCCACAACCTGGCCTCACGGGACCTAGAGAGTGAGTAAGGTGTCACAGCCTGGTCTCACTGGAACTAGAGAGTGAGTAAGGTGTCACACCCTGGTCTCACGGGACCTAGAGAGTGAGTAAGGTGCCACACCCTGGTCTCACGGGACCTAGAGAGTGAGTAAGGTGCCACAACCTGGTCTCACGGGACCTAGAGAATGAGTAAGGTGCCACAGCCTGGTCTCACGGGACCTAGAGAGTGAGTAAGGTGCCACACCCTGGTCTCACGGGACCTAGAGAGTGAGTAAGGTGCCACAGCCTGGTCTCACGGGACTTAGAGAGTGAGTAAGGTGCCACAGCCTGGTCTCACGGGACCTAGAGAGTGAGTAAGGTGCCACAACCTGGTCTCACGGGACCTAGAGAGTGAGTAAGGTGCCACAACCTGGTCTCACGGGACCTAGAGAGTGAGTAAGGTGCCACAACCTGGTCTCACGGGACCTAGAGAGTGAGTAAGGTGCCACAACCTGGTCTCACGGGACCTAGAGAGTGAGTAAGGTGTCACAACTTGGTCTCACGGGACCTAGAGAGTGAGTAAGGTGTCACAACCTGGTCTCACGGGACCTAGAGAGTGATTAAGGTGCCACAGCCTGGTCTCACGGGACCTAGAGAGTGAGTAAGGTGCCACAGCCTGGTCTCACGGGACCTAGAGAGTGAGTAAGGTGCCACAGCCTGGTCTCACGGGACCTAGAGAGTGAGTAAGGTGCCACAGCCTGGTCTCACGGGACCTAGAGAGTGAGTAAGGTGCCACAGCCTGGTCTCACGGGACCTAGAGAGTGAGTAAGGTGCCACAGCCTGGTCTCACGGGACCTAGAGAGTGAGTAAGGTGCCACAACCTGGTCTCACGGGACCTAGAGAGTGAGTAAGGTGCCACAGCCTGGTCTCACGGGACCTAGAGAGTGAGTAAGGTGCCACAGCCTGGTCTCACGGGACCTAGAGAGTGAGTAAGGTGCCACAACCTGGTCTCACGGGACCTAGAGAGTGAGTAAGGTGCCACAGCCTGGTCTCACGGGACCTAGAGAGTGAGTAAGGTGCCACAACCTGGTCTCACGGGACCTAGAGAGTGAGTAAGGTGCCACAACCTGGTCTCACGGGACCTAGAGAGTGAGTAAGGTGTCACAACCTGGTCTCACGGGACCTGACTCATGATCAAAACCATCAACACATAAAGCTCAACAGGGGTCTCCAGAGATCTTAACAAGTATTCCTTTTTAGTGTGATCTTTTCCCTCTCATTAAACTCATATATAACTCAAAACTTTTAATCACACGTAATTACAAACGGAGTGTAAAAAATTTTATTATATATACAAGGAATATTTTTAGTTATTAATATCGACCAGATACTGTATGTTACTGTATTCCTCTGACCAGAGTGGCAACAGTACATAAACATTAATAATTTATTGCATACACGTTCAAAGAGGTTATCTTGAGGTTATCTTGAGATGATTTCGGGGCTTTAGTGTCCCCGCGGCCCGGTCCTCGACCAGGCCTCCACCCCCAGGAAGCAGCCCGTGACAGCTGACTAACACCCAGGTACCTATTTTACTGCTAGGTAACAGGGGCATAGGGTGAAAGAAACTCTGCCCATTGTTTCTCGCCGGCGCCTGGGATCGAGCCCAAGACCTTGGATCCATCCTGTTTCTAATATATATAAATGATCTTCCAGAGGGTATAGACTCATTCCTCTCAATGTTTGCTGATGATGCAAAAGTTATGTGACGAATCAAGACAGATGAAGATAGACAGAGACTACAGGATGACCTGGACAAACTGGAGATGTTTGCATCAGATGTGCGAAGACATCATGTTATTAACATTGGTCTTCATCTGGGTGCTGTAATACTCTCCATGCCCCAAGGAGAAGGGCTTTTGGGACTACTTATACTAATCCATTTATTCATATTTAATTTATTTTCAATTAGAATCAATGTCCTAAAGCTATCCTCGGAAGTAAAGCTTATGTTACCAGCGACAGTTTTCAGAGTATTTATTAAAACCCCTTCTTTTTTAATCCTTTAAAAAGTACCTAAAGGCTCTTTTACCAATGTGCTTTTACATCAATTATTAGATTTTCTCAGAGCACAAGAGATAGCAAGTAATTTTGCTACTCCGATCCCCAGCGGTTTATTCTTCGGGCTGATAAAGTGTTTGTGTATAAGACACTTACTTTAGTTTTGATGGGTTTGTGTATAAAGAAAAGTTCAGGGGTGACTATGGATTCTTCCCTTTCTCCTATTCTTGAAAATTTGATGTGGAGTTTTTTTAAAACACAATTATCACCAACAGTAATAACTGAAATGTCGGCACTGTGGGGAAATGCCCGATAGACCACTAGAACATTATCCAACACAAACCCAGTTACAAACCCATTAAGATTTCAACTTAGATTCAACAGAGCTGAAGAAGTTGTTAAACACATACGGCAAAATCTTACTGAAGCGACCATACAAGTCATAAGTATTCATACTCCGCCCAAGTAAAACAGAAACAAGGAACACTTAGTGGGCCAGCCAGAGGCAGAAATATCCCTGTGAAAAAATTAAAAGGTAATAACTGATGGGAAAGGACCCAGAGCATGGTTCAGATATGTTGATGTTTTCATTAAATATGATAAAGATTTCGAGAATCTTGAGAGGTACATAGAGGGCTTTAATAGCCTAACTAGTCTTAATAGCTTGATAGGGCTATTAAGCTAGGTGAATATTTTTGTCAATGGGAAGAAAGAGTGAGAATAGCATTTCCAGTGTTAGTAGCTAATGCTAGGCACCGGATTTCTTAGAAGGCTCCTGATGGGAGTATTCTGCCTTAGGCAACGGTGAGAGAGTTTATAGGAGGTCAGGTCACCCTCAACGGTCAACTCAGCATCAGTGACGTGGTTCTGACGTCTTGACTCATTTCGCCTCGGATGAGGCTATAGCGACCCGCTAGGCTTAGATGCATGGGGAAAAGACGATCGCTGATTGGCTAATCGCTGATCTGAAGACTTGTAAAAGACAGAAAACTTAAAAGTTAGCCCATCCTTCTGTTTTGGTAGTACTTATAGGAACGATGACGGCCATAGTATATGTACCGACAAAACTACGAAATTAGAGAGTAGAAATCGGCACTATTGAGTTGCACAAACCGGAAAACTATTTTTTACTCGTGTTGCAAAGACAACCTAATCTATACTAACGTAACCTTCCTAGGCCTAATACACGATATCTGAGGCCTAATATAGTACATATGTGTGCTATACTAGGCCTAGGAATATTTAAGTTTGTTTTTTTAGATTCATTTTGTTTTAAGAATTTCTTACTAGTCAGTATACTAAAAATTCGTGTAGTCGCGTATCTAAAAACTACATACGAATTCGTGACAATTAACGGTCGTCACAATAGGTACTATCTAAACAGGAAGATGGGTTGTTAAAGTTAACATAACAGATAACGGTGGTCCAGTGGTAGAGTATGCGACAGTCAATACCAGGGGTGTAGGTTCGCACCTCCTCACAGCCTTGGTGGGTTTTCTCATTATATTATTTTATTTATTATTATTATTATTATTATTATTATTATTATTATTATTATTATTATTATTATTATTATTATTATTATTATTATTATTAAGAAGATTACAGATGTCAATTAATTATAATTATTAGATGCCAATTAATTATAATTATTAGATGTCAATTAATTATAATTATTAGATGTCAATTAATTATAATTATTAGATGTCAATTAATTATAATTATTAGATGTCAATTAATTATAATTATTAGATGTCAATTACTCATAGCATTACGCTTCTTGATGTCTGGGTTAATTTTCAAATTGATTTATTCAGATCGATTACTAGCCCAACCACTTGGGCTGGACGGTGCAGCGATCAGTGATCTTGTAATGATTCTGTTCTTCACATCTAACCCTTGGAACAATTGAACATATGGATTATGATGAAAGGATGAAGAAAAAAGTGAGGACAAAATGAACAACTACTTTGACTATCGAGATCGACAGGAGTTCGATCCCTCCACGATGCTCCAGGTAGCTGAACACCGCCCTGTCATCCAGTCCTCATAACTCAGTACCTTTCCCACATTTCCAACCCAAGTGCTTGAGTGTCACACTGTCCTAGCACTTCATCCTGACCTTACCTAGCCTCGGAGTTCCTGCCCACTCTCCGACATCACCAGTGGTCGTTTGGTCCTCCTTAAGGAAAATTGTAGATCATTAGCAAGATGAGATTGTAGGTCACCATCAAGGAGAGATTGTAGGTGACCATCAAGGGGAGATTGTAGGTCACCATCAAGGGAAGATTGTAAGTCACCATTGTTATGATCTCAGCCTGCAGGAGAAACGAGTCTCCCTCCTTGAGAGTTATTCAGCAAGCCTGACCTAACTAGAAGGTCTAGCAAATATTGAGGTGATAACCCATATGAAAAATGGTATGGTGGATTCAATGAATAATTTAAGATTATGGGCAGTGAAGAAGGAAACATATAGATGACTGGCTAGGAGATGTGGACATTTTGCTGGAGGCGTGAGGCTCGCTTCTGGAGGGGCTTTGACCTCACTTGAGTGCCAGACATCGCAGGGGAAAGCTGCGCTCCGTTTGAGCTCCCGTCAGAAGGGAACCCCTAGTGATATATCTCGAAGAGAAGAGAAGTGTGTAGACGTGCCAGCGGTGGAATTGAGCTGAGAACGTTGTGGTCTCAAGTCTTGGACGGCGAGGAGAGTTTAATAAGCTGCTCAGAGGCATTTTCGTGGGCTGTGTGGAGCGCCCTGACCAGACGCCGTCAGAGGGAAAGCGCCCTCGACCTTATAATCTGTGGTAAGCACGATATACGCCAGTTCATAGTGATTGCTTGTAGTGGGTCGTGTGCCCAGCGACAGTAGCGATGTTTATTTATAAGTTAGACATGTTTTAATAAGGCAGAAAGCCTGAAATAAGAGAGTGAAGAGGGAGGAACACAGAGCGACGTCCGTCCCCTCTGAGCGCTGGCGGGCGACTGAGGGAGCCTGGCTCCTGACGGAGGAAAACCCTCCCAGCGAGTGAGGACCGCCGCCGGGCGAGGTGGAGTATGGACCCACCCAAAACGGGGGAGTACACTCTCACTGTATGTAGAGGACAGATAGAGGCTGGAGACAAACATATTGTGTGATTATTTTTGTTTATGTGTTAAAGGGGAAACAATTTTATTGGAGTGTCGATGGGTTGCAGGTTTGTCTTTGGGGAAGAAGTTGCTGAGAACTCCGAAGCCAGCACAGAGGGAGTAGTTGATGAGACTCCAAGGTAGTGAAGGAGAGGACCTCGAGCTGTGAGGAGAAGCAGTGAAGAGGAGTGTCACGTGCTTCTGTAGAGGTGGTGAAGCACCATAGTTGCTCGAGGAAACTTCATGGTGTAGCAGCCAAGAGAGCTGTGGAGGACCCTAGCAGAAGGGTGAAGCACCGTAGTTGCTCAAGGAAACTTCATGATAGCAGCCTGGAGGAGCTGCAGAGGATCCTGGTAGTGAAGCCCGGAAGAACCTAAGGATATTAGGGTAGTGAACTTCCAGAGGTGGAAGGGAAGTTCTGGTGGATTACTTGTAGGGAGTTGATAGTGCTTGGTTGTCATTAGTGTGCAAGACGCAGTGAGAAGTGAGTGGTTGTTTGCATTCTTATGTCAAGGAGTGTTTTACACTGAAGTTTAGAGTTACAGTCGTAGGCTGGATTACCTACAGATGTATGCGTTCCAGGACTGACAGTGATCGATTGATCGTTGTTGTGTATCAATGAACATTTATACTGATAAATGTTATTGCATTCAAATGCTGATTTTCTATATATATATTATCTTGCTGATGGTGCAACAGTGTATGTAGACTTGATCAACTTGAGGAGGTCGATAGTATCAGGTGGTGAACCAGGAGATAGGATACCACTTGATAAGCTGATGGTAGAGTTCTGGTTGGGTTGGAGAGCAACCTGATTGTGATATTATAGAGTATAGGATTCATTATTATTATATGTGTGCATGTATCGTGTATGTGCTTTGTCCAGTAAATGTATCCTAATTTGCTGGTGTTTGCCCTTGTCCTAGTGAGGCTTCCCAGGAGGTAGTAAAGAAGGAGAGAGAGAGAGAAAGAACCAAGAACCACTGCTGTGGACAGGGTAGAAGGTAGTACTAATAAGTCAAAAGGGGATCGAGGAGATCATATCACCCAAGGAGAGAGTGGGGAGTCACAGCGGCTCGAGTGTGTGTGTGCACGTGACAACGAGGCTGAGTGTTGGAGCCGCATCCCCTAAACGTGTGACGTTGAGCCCCTCTCCAAGAGCCAGAAGCGCCAAGGGTGATCTCCTAGTATAAGCACTCTGCCGAGTTGTGGGTTGGGTTGTCCGTAGAGAAGGATCAACGACGACAACACCAACCAACCCACAGACTATAATACCATCAAGGGAAGATTGTAGGTCACCATCAAGGGAGGATTGTAGGTCACCATCAAGGGGAGATTGTAGGTCACCATCAAGGGAAGAATGTAGGTCACCAGTAAGGGAAGATTGTAGGTCACCATCAAGGGGAAATGGTAGGTCACCATCAAGGGAAGATTGTAGGTCACCATCAAGGGAAGATTGTAGGTCACCATCAAGGGGAGATTGTAGGTCACCATCAAGGGAAGAATGTAGGTCACCAGTAAGGGGAGATTGTAGGTCACCATCAAGGGGAGATTGTAGGTCACCAGTAAGGGGAGATTGTAGGTCACCAGTAAGGGGAGATTGTAGGTCACCATCAAGGGAAGAATGTAGGTCACCAGTAAGGGGAGATTGTAGGTCACCATCAAGGGGAGATTGTAGGTCACCAGTAAGGGGAGATTGTAGGTCACCAGTAAGGGGAGATTGTAGGTCACCATCAAGGAAAGATTGTAGGTCACCATCAACGGGAGATGGTAAGTCACCATCAAGGGGAGACTCAGCCAAGCTATTCACGAAGACCAACATCATCAAGTTAGTCTCTAAATATTAAACTTTCCTTCTACTCCTCGTCTCGTAGTCTTCGATAAGTAACTTAATCTGTTCTTTACGTTTTCTGTTGAAGGTTTTTCGTAGTGTTGCCTTCCTTCATGTGTTGCCTTCCTTCACGTGTTGCCTTCCTTCATGTGTTGCCTTCCTTCACTTGTTGCCTTCCTTCACGTGTTGCCTTCCTTCACGTGTTGCCTTCCTTCACGTGTTGCCTTCCTTCACGTGTTGCCTTCCTTCATGTGTTGCCTTCCTTCACGTGTTGCCTTCCTTCACGTGTTGCCTTCCTTCACGTGTTGCCTTCCTTCACGTGTTGCCTTCCTTCACGTGTTGCCTTCCTTCACGTGTTGCCTTCCTTCACGTGTTGCCTTCCTTCACGTGTTGCCTTCCTTCACGTGTTGCCTTCCTTCACGTGTTGCCTTCCTTCACGTGTTGCCTTCCTTCACGTGTTGCCTTCCTTCACGTGTTGCCTTCCTTCACGTGTTGAGAGAAAGTGTCCAAAATACCAGCTTGTCGTTGCGGTTGAGGTCAATTACCATTTAAAGGGTTAAAATGGCCGCAAGAACAACTTATTGACAACAAGCTAGTATACAATGTTCCTGGATGTAGTTCAGGCTTAAAGTAAACTCTCAGTTCACTTTAGAACAAGAATACTTTACCTAGTTTGTTCAGCAAGAAGCGGCGTGAATCTCTCATGGTGTACAGAGAAGTCCAAGATATTGTGGCTTAAGTTTCTGTTCTCCTGCCTCTGTATTTTTGAGCATCATGTTCTCATTTTCTATAACTTGCCATAGTTATCAGAGTACTCTGATCTTTAGCATAGCCCTCCCTATGTTGTCAGTTAAGCGCCGTATTTAATTGCTCTAAGATAATGCGGATATTTCTCGTCGGGGATGATATTAAGTGCTCACACGAATTAATTTTCTATATTAATTTGCCACATTTTAATATGAAGTAGATGTTTTCACTCTTTCACATGCTAAATGACAATAATAAAATCAGAAGGCAATATACAAATGAAGACGATAGACATGAACTGATTATATTAAATTAAATACTAGATTAGTAATTAATCTTAAAAAAAAAACTTTAAATTTCGTCAAAATTTAAATTAATCAGCCGATGTGGAGCGAATATGGGAAGGTTGTGACTGTCACATGTGAGGTACAGCCATCTTTCTGATGAGAAATGTTGGTCAGTAAAATTGGAAAACCGACAATAACATTCCGAGAACTGAAGTTGTGGCTCATATTCCGTGAACTTTGTCCTGCGGTGCCAAGGGCCCACATTCTCCAGCCTGGCCGTTGTCACGGAGAACTCTCAGCGGGGCCGCCGGTGTGTCACAGGCAAGTTGTGGGGAACTCCGAGTCAGGATTTCATCAGGTGGCTGGCGGAGAGTCAACAGAGATGTGGGTCCGGCGCCGCCTGCAGGCGACACTGGGAAGCTTGAGAATTTAAGGCGAGGAAGTACGCTGCGCCTCTCGTGGTACTGGTGCATATTAAACTGTCTTGGAGAGGAGGTATATAGCACGCAGGGCACAATGTTTGCTTGCACGAGAGGTCACCATTGACTGAGGTGTGCCAAGAAGACATTAATTACCGAAGGAACAGTGATAGTTTGACGCTGATAATAAGCTGACGGGTTATTCGCTCTCCTACCAGGCCTCCTGATTGGTCGTCTGGTCAAGCAGGCTCTTGGACCCGGCTGCTCGCATATCTGGCGTATGTACCACAGCCAGGTTGATCAAGAAAGGTCAGGTTGATGGTGCTCATTTATGTAAAATATTATATTTGAGGAATAAAATACGTAGACCACTTTAGTCGTAATACATAATAAAAGACAATTTCAGAAGTCAGGTCAGAATTAAGTAAATTGTATGATATGACAAAATTAAGTAAATTATATACCTAAACGAGATGGAAGACAATATTGATGACCAAGAAGACATAATTGTTCATTTCAATGTAAACAAAACCACATTGTTCATGAATATATATTGATATTTAAGAATAACATTTATATATACACACACACACACACACACACACACACACACACACACACACACACACACACACACACACACACACACACACACACACACACACACACACACACACACACACACACACACACACACACACACACACACACACACACACACACACACACACACACACATACATCCTCTGAGACCCTGCAAACCACCTCACAGATCCTCTCACCCACGGAACAGCTTCCCACACCAGCAGAATGCTCGCCAAGAAAGGGACATGAAAATGAACAGAAGAAAGTGAGCTTCAAGGCAATGTACACTAACATAGATGGGATTACAAATAAAACAAGTGAACTCGGAGAATGGGCACTAGAAGAAAACCCAGACATAATAGCACTCACAGAAACAAAGCTAACGAAAACTATAACAAATGCAGTGTTTCCACAGGGCTACTATGTAGTGAGGAAAGAGAGAGAAGGGAGAGGAGGAGGTGGTGTAGCTTTGCTACTAAGAGAAGGTTGGAGTTTCGAAGAGATGGTAATTCAGAGCTGTGAAGGTTTCAGTGACTACATTTCAGGCACCATAGCAACTGGAGGACAGAAAATTATAGTAGTAGTCATATATAACCCCCCACCGAATGTCAGAAGACCCAGACAGGAATATGATAGAAACAACTTGGCCACCATCAATATAATAGAGAGAGCAGCTTCTGTGGCTAGCAGGAACGGATCCACACTACTAATCATAAGAGACTTTAACCATGGAAAGATAGATTGGGGGAACAGAGACCCACATGGAGGCCCAGACACATGGAGAGCTAAGCTGCTGGATGTGGCAACAAGAAACGTTCAAAGTCAACACGTCAAGGGACCAACAAGAATGAGAGGAGGGGATGAACCAGCCTTGCTTGATCTGATATTTACCCTAAATGAGTCGGATATTAGGGAAGTTATGTTGGAAGCCCCCTTGGGAATGAGTGATCATAGTGTATTGAGCTTTGAGTACCTGGTTGAGCTAGGAATTAACACCCCCAAAAAGGAACTGGGAAACAAAGGGCTGGCGTACCGCAAAGGAAACTATGAGGAGATAAATAAATTCCTATGGGATATACATTGGGACACAGAACTCGGAACCAAGTCCGTACAAGACATGATGGACTATGTCACCCAAAAATGTCAGGAGGCTGTAAGCAGGTTTGTCCCAGCCTGTCAGGTAAAAACAGAGAAGCAAAGGAAGAATCCGTGGTTTAATAGAGAATGTATGAGAGCAAAGGAGCTGAACAAAAGGGCATGGAGGAACTTCCGTAATAACAGAACACGAGAAAGTAGAGAGAGATACCAGAGAACCAGGAACGAGTATGTTAGTGTGATAAGAGCAGCTGAGAAAAGTAATGAAAATGATATAGCTAATAAAGGCAAGACCGAACCAAAGCTACTACACAGTCACATCAGTAGGAAGACAACAGTGAAGGAACAGGTGATGAAACTTAGGGTGGGCGAGGACAGGTACACAGAGAATGACAAAGAGGTGTATGAAGAACTCAACAAAAGGTTCCAGGAGGTCTTTACAATAGAACAGGGAGAAGTCACGGCGCTAGAAGGGGTGGCAGCAAACCAGGTGACCTTGGAAAGGTTCGAAATTACAAGAGATGAGGTCAAGAAGCACCTATTGGTGCTGGATGTGAGAAAAGCTGTTGGGCCGGACGGAATCTCACCATGGGTATTGAAAGAGTGTGCAGGAGCACTTTGCTTGCCACTCTCCATTGTGTATAGTAGGTCACTGGAAACGGGAGACCTACCAGAAATATGGAAGACTGCTAATGTAGAACCAATATACAAAAAGGATGACAGACAAGAGGCACTGAACTACAGGCCATTGTCCTTAACTTGTATACCATGCAAGGTGATGGAGAAGATTGTGAGAAAAAACCTAGTAACACATCTGGAGAGAAGAGACTTCGTGACAACCCATCAACTGGGGTTTAGGGAGGGTAAATCTTGCCTTACAGGCTTGATAGAATTCTATGATCAGTTGACAAAGATTAAGCAAGAAAGAGAAGGATGGGCAGACTGCATTTTTTTGGACTGTCGGAAAGCCTTTGACACAGTACCCCATGAAAGGTTGATGCATAAGCTGGAGAAACTGGCAGGAGTAACTGGTAGGGCGCTCCAGTGGATAAGGGAGTACCTAAACAATAGGAAGCAGAGAGTTACAGTGAGGGGTGAGACCTTAGAATATCAATACCAGTGTGGTCATAAGAGGATCAATACCAGTGTGCTCAGAAGAGGATCAATATCAGTGATCTCAGAAGAGGATCAATACCAGTGTGTTCAGAAGAGGATTAATACCAGTGTGGTCAGAAGAGGATCAATACCAGTGATCTCAGAAGAGGATCAATACCAGTGATCTCAGAAGAGGATCAATACCAGTGTGCTCAGAAGAGGATCAATACCAGTGATCTCAGAAGAGGATCAATACCAGTGATCTCAGAAGAGGATCAATACCAGTGTGCTCAGAAGAGGATCAATAACATACAGAGCTCAGATGTGGAAGCATAATAGTACCCTCACAACAGGATCAATAAGAGCTTCAAATCTCCGTGTTAAAAGTCTAGTAAAATCTTTTATGATCAACACTCTCCTCATCAGTTAGGATTAAGGCATATTATACCTGGTTCACAGATAATTGTATATAATCGCCTACACGAAACCAAACAAAACCAACACACACACCCTCACAGTCACGCCCATACACACATTGGGCCTCGTAGCCTGGTGGATAGCGCGCAGGACTCGTAATTCTGCGGCGCGGGTTCGATTCCCGCACGAGGCAGAAACAAATGGGCAAAGTTTCTTTCACCCTAAGTGCCCCTGTTACCTAGCAGTAAATAGGTACCTGGGAGTTAGTCAGCTGTCACGGGCTGCTTCCTGGTGTGTGTGTGTGTGGTGTGGAAAAAAAAAAGTAGTTAGTAAACAGTTGATTGACAGTTGAGAGGCGGGCCGAAAGAGCAAAAGCTCAACCCCCGTAAAAACACAACTAGTAAACACACACACACACCCATAAAAGGGTATGTGTGTTTACCCCATAAAATTTACCCCATAAAAGGTTGTTAAAAAAGTTGGAGCAACAGGCAGGAGTAAAAGGGAAGGTGCTCCAGTGGATAAGGGAGTACTTAAGCAACAGGAAACAGCGAGTAACGGTGAGGGGGGGGAGACATCAGAGTGGCGAGATGTCACCAGCGGAGTTCCACAGGGCTGGGTGTGAGTCTGGGTGTGAGTCTGGGTGAGAGTCTGGGTGACAGTCTGGGCGGGTGTTGCGGTTTGATTATGGGTTTGAGATTAACTCTGAGTCTGGGTCAAAGTTTGGGTTTGAATCATGGTCTCGGTCTGGGCTTCAGTCTGGGTCTGGGTTTGAACCTTAAATTGGATCTAAGTCTGAGTTTAAGTCTGAGTCTGGGTCTGCGTCCGTTTCAGTCTGGGCCTGAGTCGGTTTCAGTCTGGGTCTGTGTCTGGACTTAAGTCTTAAGCTAGTCAACATTGTGGCCAGTGTTCCACACAGTGACCACAATGTTGGCAGAATGAGACCCAAATTCTTTACCCGTAATGAAATATAAAAAATTCGTTTCGACACTGCCAACTTGCCTTCAGTGTATATGATTCTTTAATTTCAAGGCAGTTTTGTACTACTGATGAAGGTATTGAGTATTTTAATTCAAAACATAAAGCAAAAACATAATAATTTCATGTATTTTTTCTGAAATAAATTACAATATTTATTCATAATATTACAATATTTATAATATGAATATTTAGTCATCAGCATGATGATATATTTTGTATCCACGTCTCTTTGACTTGGTTAAATAGAACATAAAATTTTATAAAATATGTGATTTAATTTTTAAATCTCATAAGACAATATCTTAAAATAAAATTGGTTGATCCGTACGGTATGGAGACAGCTTCAGGAGGCAGGCTTGGAATTCCTGCGTTCGGAGGAGGTTATTAAAACTTTACCACCAGTATCGACTTTCCTACCCTTTGAGAGTTGGTCAGCGAGCTGAGAAGAGTAAGGAAGCTAGGTTAGTGAGAAGGAAATAGTGATAAAGATGGAGGGAGAGAGAGAGAGAGAGAGACAGAGGGAAAGGAAGAGAGAGTGAGAGAGAGGCAGGAGCCGGATACAAATTCAAAAACAGAAATCCCATTAACAAAAATGGACTTCCCACTCTCGGGCGAGCCAAGCAGGGGGCTGAAAGTTTAACAAATAATCTTTTCAAAGCATCGATCATATAACCTTTGTTGAACTTCATTCTCGGGTTTCACCAACCTAAAAGCCGGCTACGAAGTTTTAAGACTGTGTTTTATCCCTCTGGTCAAATGAAACGTAGGGAGGGAGCTAAGAACTGAGAAATGCACATAGACGTACACATACACACACACACACACACACACACACACACACACACACACACACACACACACACACACACACACACACACACACACACACACACACACACACACACACACACACACACACACACACACACACACACACACACACACACACACACACACACACACACACACACACACACACACACACACACACACACACACACACACACACACACACACACACACACACACACACACACACACACACACACACACACACACACACACACACACACACACACACACACACACACACACACACACACACACACACACACACACACACACACACACACACACACACACACACACACACACACACACACACACACACACACACACACACACACACACACCACACACACACACACACACACACACACACACACACACACACACACACACACACACACACACACACACACACACACACACACACACACACACACACACACACACACACACACACACACACACACACACACACACACACACACACACACACACACACACACACACACACACACACACACACACACACACACACACACACACACACACACACACACACACACACACACACACACACACACACACACACACACACACACACACACACACACACACACACACACACACACACACACACACACACACACACACACACACACACACACACACACACACACACACACACACACACACACACACACACACACACACACACACACACACACACACACACACACACACACACACACACACACACACACACACACACACACACACACACACACACACACACACACACACACACACACACACACACACACACACACACACACACACACACACACACACACACACACACACACACACACACACACACACACACACACACACACACACACACACTTTGTCACTGTGCTAGAAGAAAGGGAAGTAAACCAGGCGGCCTTGGAAGAGTTCGAAATTACGAGAGAGGAGGTCAAGAGACACCTGCTGGATCTGGATGTTAGAAAGGCTGTTGGTCCAAACGGGATCTCGCCATGGGTACTGAAAGAGCGTGAAGAGGCACTTTGCTTGCCACTCTCCATAGTGTATAGTAGGTCACTGGAGACGGGAGACCTACCAGAAATATGGAAGACAGCAAATGTGGTCCCAATATACAAAAAGGGTGACAGGCAAGAGGCACTGAACTACAGGCCAGTGTCCTTGACTTGTATACCATGCAAAGTGATGGAGAAGATCGTGAAAAAAACCTTGTAGCACATCTGGAGAGAAGGGACTTCGTGACAAATCGCCAACATGGGTTCAGGGAGGGTAAATCTTGCCAGACTGGCTTAATAGAATTCTACGACCAGGTGACAGATTAAGCAAGAAAGAGAAGGATGGGCGGACTGCATTTTCTTGGATTGTCGGAAAGCCTTTGATACAGTACCGCATAAGAGGCTGGTACATAAGCTGGAGAGACAAGGTAGGTGTAGCTGGTAAGGTGCTCCAGTGGATAAGGGAAAACCTAAGCAATAGGAAGCAGAGAGTTACGGTGAGGGGTGAGACCTCCGATTGGCGTGATGTCACCAGTGGAGTCCCACAGGGCTCTGTACTCGGTCCTATCTTGTTTCTGATATATGTAAATGATCTCCCGGAGGGTATAGATTCATTTCTCTCAATGTTTGCGGACGATGCCAACATTATGAGAAGGATTAAGACAAAAGAGGACTGTTTGAGGCTTCAAGAAGACCTAGACAAACTGAAGGAATGGTCGAACAAATGGTTGTTAGAGTTTAACGCAACCAAATGTAATGTAATGAAGATAGGTGTAGGGAGCTTGAGGCCTAATACAAGGTTTCATCTGGGAGAGGAAATTCTTCAGGAGTCAGAGAAAGAAAAAGACTTGGGGGTTGATATCACGCCAGACCTGTCTACTGCAGCCCATATCAAGAGGATAACATCAGCGGCATATGCCAGGCTGGCCAACATACGAACGGCATTCAGAAACTTGTGTAAAGCATCATTCAGAACTTTGTATACCACATATGTCAGGCCAATCCTGGAGTATGCAGCCCCAGCATGGAGTCCATATCTAGTCAAGGATAAGACTAAACTGGAAAAGGTTCAAAGGTTTGCCACCAGACTAGTACCCGAGCTGAGTGGTATGAGCTACGAGGAGAGACTACGGGAATTAAACCTCACTTGGCTGGAAGACAGAAAAGTTAGGGGGGGACATGATCACCACATTCAAGATTCTGAAGGGGTCGATTGATAGGGTAGATAAAGACAGTCTATTTAACATAAGGGGAACACGCACAAGGGGACACAGGTGGAAACTGAGTGCCCAAATGAGCCACAGAGATATTAGAAAGAACTTTTTTAGTGTCAGAGTGGTTGACAAATGGAATGCATTAGGAAGTGATGTGGTGGAGGCTGACTCCATACACAGTTTCAAGTGTAGATATGACAGAGCCCGATAGGCTCAGGAATCTGTACACCTGTTGATTGACGGTTGAGAGGCGGGACCAAAGAGCCAGAGCTCAACCCCCGCAAACACAACTAGGTGAGTACTAGGTGAGTACACACACACACACACACACACACAAATTTTATGTGGTCCTCAGGTGATAGTTTTCTATCTAGAACCACCCCTAGATCTTCTTCTTTATCAGAATTCTTTAAAGATTTCTCACATAATATATAGGTTGTGTGAGGTCTATGTTCTCCTATTCCACATTCCATAACATGGCATTTATTAACATTAAATTCCATTTGCCAAGTGGTGCTCCATGTACTTATTTTGTCCAGGTCATCTTGAAGGGCATGACAATCATCTAAGCTTCTTATCCTTCCTATTATCTTGGCATCATCAGCAAACATGTTCATATAATTCTGTACACCAACTGGTAGATCATTTATGTAGACAATAAACATCACTGGTGCAAGAACTGAACCTTGTGGTACTCCACTTGTGACATTTCTCAAATCCGATACATTGCCTCTGATCATTGCCCTCATTTTTCTATCAGTCATGAAAAATTTTCTGACTGATAGAAAAATGAAGGCAGTGATCAGAGGCAATGTATCTATGTATCAGTGATTTAATGTATCAGAGCAAAGGAACTGAACAAAAGGGCGTGGAGGAACTTCCGAAAAAACAGAACACCAGACAGTAGAGAGAGATACCAGAGAACCAGGAACAAGTATGTTAGTGTGAGAAGAGAAGCGGAGAAAAAGTACGAAAAAGATATAGCTAATAAAGCCAAGACCGAACCAAAGCTACTAGACAGTCACATCAGGAGGAAAACAACAGTGAAGGAACTGGTGATGAGACTTAGAAGGGGTGAGGACAGGTACACGGAGAATGACAAAGAGGTGTGTAGAAAGCTCAACAAGAAGTTCCAGGGTCTTCAAAATAGAACGAGAAGAAGTCACTGCGCTAAGAGAGGTGGCAGTACACCAGGCGCCCATGGAAGGGTTCGAAATTACAAGAGATGAAGTCAATAGGCACCTGTTGGATATGGACGTGAAAAAGGCTGTTGGCCCAGACGGAATCTCACCATGGGGATTGAAAGAGTGTGCAGGAGCGCTTTGCTTGCCACTCTCTATAGTGTATAGTAAGTTACTGGAAACGGAAGACCTACAAGAAATATGGAAGACGGCTAATGTAGTCCTACTATTCAAAAAGGGTGACAAACAAGAGGCACTGAACTACAGGCCATTGTGCTTAACTTGCATACCATGCAAGGTGATAGAGAAGAGTGCGAGAAAAAAACAGTAACACATCTAGTGAGAAGGGACTTTGTGACAACCCATCAACATGGGTTCAGGGAGGGTAAATCTTACCTTACAGGCATAATAGAATTCTACAATCAGGTGACAAAGATTAAGCAAGAATGAGAAGGATGGGCGGACTGCATTTTTTTTTTTACTGTCGGAAAGCCATTGACACAGTACCCCATAAAATGTTGATGCATAAACTAGAGAAACAGGCAGGAGTAACTGGGATGGCGCTCCAGTGGATAAGGGAGTACTTCAGGAAAAGGAACCAGAGAGTTACAGTGAAGGATGAGGCCTCAGATTGGCGTGAAGTCACCAGTGGAGTCCCACAGGGGTCTGTTCTCGGACCTATCCTGTTTCTGATATGCGTAAATGATCTCCCGAAGGATATGGACTCATTCCTCTCAATGTTTGCTGACGACGCCAAAATTATGAGAAGGATTAAGACAGAGGAGGACAGCTTGAGGCTTCAAGAAGACCTGGACAAGCTGCAGGAATGGTTGAACAAATGTTTGTTAGAGTTTAACCCAAGCAAATGCAATGTAATGAAGATAGGTGTAGGGAGAAGGAGACCAGATACAAGGTATCATTTGGGAGATGAAGTACTTCACGAGTCAGAGAGAGAGAGAGAAAGACCTGGGGGTTGATATTATGCCAGACCTGTCCCCTTATTTTCATATCAAGAGGATAAAATCAGCGGCATATGCCAGGTTAGCTAATATAAGAACGGCCTTTAGAAACTTGAGCAAAGAATCTTTCAGAACTTTGCATACCACATATGTCAGACCTATCCTAGAGTATGCGGCTTCAGCATGGAGTCCATATCTAGTCTAGCATAAGACTAAACTGGAAAAGGTTCAAAGCTTTGCCACCAGACTAGTACCCGAACTGAGGGGTATGAGCTACGAGGATAGACTACGGGAATTAAACTTCATGTCACTGGGAGGCAGAAGAAGATCAAGAGGGGACATGATCACCACAAACAAGATTCTCAAAGGAATTGATATGGTAGATAAAGACAGTTTATTTACCACAAGGGGCACATGCATTAGGGGGCACAGGTGGAAATTGAGTGCCCAAATGAGCCATAGAGACGTTAGAAAGAATTTTTTCAGTGTCAGAGAAGTAGACAAATGGAATGCATTAGGAAGTGATGTGGTGGAGGCTAACTCCATACCCAGCTTCAAGTGTAGATATGATAGAGCCCAGTAGGCTCAGGAACCTGTACATTAGTTGATTGACAGTTGAGAGGCAGGACCAAAGAGCCAGAGCTCAACCCCCGCAAGAACAATTAGCTAAGTACAATTTGATAAGTACACACACACACACACACACACACACACACACACACACACACACACACACACACACACACACACACACACACACACACACACACAGCAAATGGGGCCTCGTAGCCTGGTGGATAGCGCGCAGGACTCATAATTCTGTGGTGCGTTTTCGATTCCCGCATGAGGCAGAAACAAATGGGCAAAGTTTCTTTCACCCTGAATGCCCCTGTTACCTAGCAGTAAATAGGTACCTGGGAGTTAGTCAGCTGTCACGGGCTGCTTCCTGGGGTGTGTGTGTGGTGTGGTGTGGGAAAAAAAGTAGTTAGTAAACAGTTGATTGACAGTTGAGAGGCGGGCCAAAAGAGCAAAAAGCTCAACCCCCGCAAACACAACTAGGTTAATAGAGGAGGGCAGACACAGGATACAGAATAGGAGATGAAGTACTTAATGAAACGAACAGAGAGAAAGATCTAGGAGTTGATATCACCCAAACCTGTCTCCTGAAGCCCACATCAAAAGAATTACATCTGCGGTATACGCGAGGTTGGCTAACATCAGAACAACCTTCAGGAACCTGTGTAAGGTAAAATTCAGAACCTTATACACCACATATGTAAGACCAGTAATGGAGTATGTGGCCCCAGCATGGTGCCCGTACCTTGTCAAGCACAAGGTGGAGCTGGAAAAAGCTTAGAGGTATGCCACTTGACTAGTCCCGGAATTAAGAAGCATGAGTTACCAGAAATGGCTGCGTGAAATGCATCTCACGACACTGGAAGACAGAAGAGTAAGGCGAGGCTTGATCACTACCTACAAGATTCTCAAAGGAATTGACAGGGTACATAAGGTTAAACTGTTTAACATGGGTGATAAGGGAACGAGGGACACAGGTGGAGACTGAGTAACCAAATGAAGAACAGGGACGTCGGAAACAACTTTTTCAGTGGCAGAGTAGTTAACAGGTGGAATCATTAGGAAGTGATGTGGTGGAGGCTGACTCCATATACAGTTTCAAACGTAGATATGATAGAGCCCAGTTGGCTCAGGAATCTGTACATCAGTTGATTGACGGATGGATGAGAGGCGGGACCAAAGAGCCAGAGCTCAACCCCCACAAGTACAACTAGGTGAGTACACACATACACATACACACTCAGAGCTGGTGGCTGAATGGACAGCGCTCGGGATTCGTAGTCCTATGGGTCCGGGTTCGATCCCCGTCGCCGGCGGAAACAAATAACCAGAGTTTCTTTCCCCCTTGATGCCCTTGTTATCTATCAGTAAATAGGTAGCCGGGAGTTAGACAGCTGGCACGGGCTGCTTCTTGGGAGTGTCTTTGTGTGGGTGTGTGAACAAAAAATAATTGACAGTTGAGAGGCGGGCAGAAAGAGCGGGAGCTCAACCCCCTCAAGCACAAGTAGTTGAATACAACTCAAATCAAACAAATCAAATGTTTATTCAGGTATGGTACATACATAAAAGGTGAGTTAACAAACAATGTTGGATTTATAGATAGATCTAGTATATACAAGGCCTAAAGCCATTATTACGCACAGCGTTTCGGGCAAGATGTGGGAAAAAACGCTTAGACTAGAAGTTAATACTATTTGAGATCAAAGCATACATTGAGTTGAAAAAAGCGAGGGGGAAAAATACATGGCGGAAAACAGCAGGTATACAAGTTGGTCAACAAACAGAGTTGTTTGAAACCAACAAGACATGGGTTGACATTTAGGGAGTAAGGTGAATCACATGGAGTTTATTAGGTAGTACTGAGTTTTTCTCTTAAACTGTTCGAGACAGGTACAGCCTTTGACATGATTGGGAAGGTCATTCAACACTATGCGTCCCTTGATTTGCGGAGCATTTCTAGTTTGGTTCAGTCGCACCCTTGGAATATCAAATAGGAATTTGTTTCTGGTGTGGTGCCCCATGGGTTCTGTTATTTCCATCTAGGAAATATCTAGAGGCCCCCCCTAGATTTCCATCTAGGGGGGCCTCGTAGCCTGGTGGATAGCACGCAGGATTCGTAATTCTGTGGCGCGGGTTCGATTCCCGCACGAGGCAGAAGCAAATGGGCAAAGTTTCTTTCACCCTGAATGCCCCTGTTACCTAGCAGTAAATAGGTACCTGGGAGTTAGTCAGCTGTCACGGGCTGCTTCCTGGGGGTGGAGGCCTGGTCGAGGACCGGGCCGCGGGGACACTAAAGCCCCGAAATCATCTCAAGATAACCTCAAGATAGGATGCGTTTAATGTCAGGATTAGCATTACAGTTCAGAGTTTTAAATATATAGAGAGTACACTTGAGAGGATGTGCATTGACTTAATATATATGATATTCAAAGATTTAAGTAAGGGTACCGAGTGCTGTCTTGGGCCAGAGTTTGTTATTGTTCTAATAGCAGCTTTGTATTGAGCAATTAGAGGACATAGATGAATTTTGAGTAGCAGAACCCCAAGCACAAATACCATAATTGAGATAAGGATAGATGAGAGAGTAATAGAGCGTTACTAGGGAAGGGCGAGGTACATAATAATTGATCTTAGAAAGAATGGCAACAGTTTTAGAAATTGTTTTTGCTATATTTTGAATGTGGCCCAGGAAATTCAGCTAGTTATCTATGATAACACCAAGGAATTACTACTTTGTTACTACCATCTACTTTGTTACTAATTTCGATATCGTTTATTCTTAGATTAATTTGATCTGAGGATTTATTACCAAACAAAATAGAGAAAGTTTTATCAATGTTAAGGGTGAGTTTGTTAGCAGTTAGGCAAAGATATACTTTATTAAGCTCAGTATTCACTGTGCTCAGTATTCACTGTAAGAGGGTTATTCAGAGTAAGTTCTTACACTATTTAGAGTAAGAGGGTTAGGATTGGAGAAAATGTAGGTTGTGTCATCAGCAATTAAAATTGGGTTGAGATGTTGAGAGGTCATTAATGTAGATGAGAAAAAGAAGAGGGCCAAGTATGCTGCCCTGTGGGACATCAAGGTTGGTGGGTAGGGTGGGAGAAATAGAATCGTTCTATTTACACTCTACTCCATTGAATATGGGAGTACCTAAACAACAGAAGACAGCGAGTCACTGAGAGGTGAGGCCTCAGATTGGCGAGACGTCACCAATGGAGTCCCGCAAGGTTCAGTCCTTCGACTACTGTTTCTGATATATGTAAATGATCTCCCAGAGGGTATAGAATCGTTCCTCTCATTGATTGCTGATGATGCAAAAATTATGAGGAGGATTAAAACAGAGGATGATAGTAGGAGGCTACAAGATGACCAAGACAGACTAAATGAATGGTCCAACAAAGGGCAACTAAAATTTATCCCGACTAAGTGCAAAATCATGTAACTTGGCGGTGGAAACAGAAGGCCAGACACAGGATACAGAATGGGAAATGAAGTAATTCATTAAACGAACAGAGAGAAAAATACGTGAGGCTGGTTAACATCAGAACAGTCTTCAGGAACCTGTGTAAGGAATCATTCAGAACCTTGTATACCACATATGTATGACCAATCCTGGAGTATGCGGCCCCAGCATGGAGCCCGTACCTTGTCAAGCACAAGACGAAGCTGAAAAAAGTTCAGAGGTACGCAACTAGGCTAGTCCCAGAACTAAGAGACATGAGTTACGAAGAAAGGCTGCGAGAGATGCATCTCACGACACTGGAAGATAGAAGAGTTAGGGGAGACATGATGACGACCTACAAAATTCTCAGAGGAATTTACAGGGTAGATAAGGATAAACATTTTAACATGGGTGGTACGCGAAGAAGGGGACACAGGTGGAGACTGAGTACCCAAATGAGCCAAATGGACGTTAGAAAGAATTTTCAGTGTCAGAGTAGTTAACAAGTGGAATGCATTAGGCAGTGATGTGGTGGAGGCTGACTCCATACACAGTTTAAAATGTAGATATGATAGAACCCAGTAGGCTCAGGAATCTGTACATCAGTTGATTGAGGGTTGTGAGGCGGGACCAAAGAGCCAGAGCGAAACCCCCGCAAGCACAACTATATGAGTACAACTAGGTGAGTACACACATACACCATGCAATTCAGCCAGCCAGCCCATGGCTGAGTGGACAGCACTCTAGACTATTGGACCTAGGGATCGGAAGTCGATCCCGACACCCGGCAGAATAACAAATGGGCTAAGTTTCCTTCACCCTGATGTCCCTTTTTACCTAGCAGTAAATAGGTACCTGGGAGTTAAACAGCTGCTGCGGGAGATATGGGAGAACTCTATGCCTATGCTTAATGCACAACTTGTCTAAACAGTACAAAACAACTTGCCCATATTAACAGGGACTGGATGAAAGAACGTGAGTCACCCCTCACTAGCTCTAGTTGCCCCTGGGAGGTGGTGAACTTTGGGGGGTTTAAATACCCCGAAGTTACCATCTCTTTAAGGGGTCTGAGTTGTGGTTCAGTGGGATAAAGGCGTACCTGTTATGTCAGTAGCTGGAAGGCTTCTGTGCTGGCTAGGGTTTGAGTCTCCTTGTGGGAAAGTGTTCTAAAGTTGTAAAACTTGACTAGTGTGTTTACGCAAGTTGTGCATTAAGCATAGGCTTCAACGTTAACTGCTTTCTTCACGTTATGTCAAAATGACTCGTTTGCCAAAACACTGCTGTATTCGGAAGTGCCTACGTATTACACATGGAATGTCAGTAGAAAATCATTTGAAGGACGCAAACGAGGAGAATGAGTCGACGGACAAGCTGGCATATTCAAATAAACTACGATAGGCAGACTGTACACCGTGCATCCCAATCAAGATGAATGCTTCTTTCTTCACATACTGTTGGTAAATGTGCTCGGTCCAACGTCTTTCCAGCAATTGAGATTTGTCAACGGCG